>NW_006760388.1:2918121-2990760 GCF_000271605.1 Fomitiporia mediterranea MF3/22
CTTCATTACTAGTACAGAGGAATAACAAAAAATTCAAAAGAAAATTTCTAATTTTGTTTTAAAATTATGTTTTAGATTATTATCTCTATTTATTTCAAGATTTCACAAATGAAGAAATGTTAACAATAATTTCTAGTTTTTGTATAAAGAAAGTTTTAAATTTTGTTTATAATTTTACCAGTCAAAAATGGGAAAATAAATTTCAAATAATGTTTATCATTATGTAAGTTATTTTTTAAGGTAAGGAATTGTGAAATGCCCTATGTGTATTCAGGTGTGAATGGCGGGCACGTGATCGCTACCTCTCCATCCCACTCCGATGAAGTTCCTCATTGACGACCTTCCGGTAAGAGTTACTTTAATGTGTTGCATAAGCAGTAACGGTCTGATGTCCCTTTTTGAAGATAATTTTCCCTTATGACCGAATATATCCAGGTTTTTCTTGATACAATGCATGAGAGAGCAACAAATTTGTCTGAACAGTGATGCTTGCCTTGCAGAGCAATACCAGTACATGTGCGATCTCAAGCGCACGCTGGACGCTTCCGTATGCACTCTAGTGAAATAATTGATAACTTACTTCTAACAGCGAGCTGAATTTAGGGGCACTGCGTTCTTGAGATGCCGTCGGGTACGGGAAAGACGGTATCACTTTTGTCGTTGATTGTGTCTTACCAGCAGGTATGTAGAATTGTCCTAGTTCTCTTGTGTTTTTACTTACGTATCCCTCAGTTCTACCCGACAAAACGGAAGTTAATCTACTGTTCCCGTACGGTTCCGGAGATTGAGAAGGCTTTGGCGGAGCTGAAACGCCTTATGGAGTATCGAATACAGCATGCAGAAACAGAAGAGGAAAGGCAAAAAGAGCGGGCATTCACCGGTGTGGGACTTACAAGTCGGAAAAACCTATGCCTTCATCCCGAGGTTTGAAGAATCTTGGGAACTCGACTCCCGTGTCTTGTATCTTGTTCCTAACTGACAGCACGTTCATGTTTCGTAGGTATCCAAGGAAAGGAAGGGTGTGGTGGTGGATGCCCGATGCAGGGACTTAACGTCTGCATTCACGATGGAGAGAGCACGGAACAACCCAGGATCCGTACCAACCTGTTCTTTTCACGACGTAAGCTGCTTCTTTTCAATCTGCGCATAGCCAAATTCTAATATTCTTTACTCAAAGGAACTGGAGGCGTTTGAACCAGGAAATTTAATTCCACCAGGAATTCACACGCTTGCGGATGTTCTGCAGTACGGTCGCGACAAGGGAGTTTGCCCTTATTTTACCGTTCGAAGAATGGTAACCACTGCTTTCTCGTCCAAAGCACAGTACTGATACGTCACCAGATGGCCTTCGTCGACGTCATAATCTATTCTTTCCACTATCTTCTTGATCCCAAAGTCGCGGAACAGGTATCCAAGGACATATCCAAAGACGCTATCGTAGTATTTGATGAAGCCCATAATATTGGTATGTCGGTACTGTCATTCGACGAATGATCTAAACATGGAGAAACAAACCGGACGTAATCAGATAACGTCTGCCTTGAATCCTTGAGCATTGACCTAACTCGACCCATGCTTGATTCTGCCGCTAGAAGCGTAACGAGGCTCGGCGACAAGATAGAAGAGTAAGTGAAGATACAACCTTGACGCGTAACTTCTCTTTACAATACTTAGAATCAAGATTACCGATGCCTCGCGGTTGCAAGACGAATATGCGAAGCTCGTGGAAGGTTTGCAAGAAGCAGACGAAGCACGACAGGAAGATGCCATCATGGCAAACCCAGGTAGGGTTCTAATGCCTAGTGGAGCTCCGCAGTCGAAACTGATATGTGAAAACAAAGTTTTGCCTGATGACCTGCTGAAAGAAGCCGTTCCCGGGAACATCAGGAAGGCGGAGCATTTCGTCGCGTTTTTGAAACGCTTCGTTGAATATTTGAAGACCCGCATGCGTGTACTCCACGTTGTTGCGGAGACTCCGTTGTCCTTCCTTCAACATTTGAAAGACATTACTTTCATTGAACGACGACCTTTACGGTATACGACCCAATCGACTGATCGTTTTCGCCCAGCTTATTGTCTTTGACCTTCTGGCTGTAGATTCTGCGCAGAGCGTCTTCAATCCCTCGTACGCACGTTGGAGCTGACTAATCTTGATGAATATGCTTCTCTACAGAAGGTCGCGAACTTCGCCACTTTAGTAGCCACTTACGAAAAAGGTTAGGATTCTTGAGTTCCATGAAATACTTTCATTAAAGGCATGCATCAGGTTTTTTGCTTATTTTGGAGCCGTTTGAGACGGACAATGCAACTGTTCCCAATCCTATATTTCATTTTACGTACGTTTATCGTTTCGGCAATCTTCATACTACTGTGACTTACCGGTTTTTGGCGCATTACCAGCTGTTTGGATCCATCTTTAGCCATCGCTCCGGTATTTGAGCGATTTAGTAGTGTTGTCATCACTTCTGGGACGATCTCGCCTCTCGACATGTATCCAAAAATGCTACAATTTACTCCTGTAGTCCAGGAGACATATGCGATGACTCTAACCCGTAACTCGTTCCTACCTCTTGTGAGTGTCATGCATATTTTAATGCTGCTTCCCTTCGCTCCACTGTGCACTCTATACCCATTCCACCGTTCCTTTTACGTGACTGACTTGATGTTTTCTATTCTCAGGTTATAACACGCGGCAGCGACCAAGTAGCTATAAGTTCTCGTTTCGAGGTGCGGAACGATCCCGCCGTTGTCCGGAACTTTGGAGCCATTCTTGTGGAATACAGTAAAATAGTCCCAGATGGCATCGCCGCCTTTTTCCCGAGCTATTTGTACATGGAATCGATAGTTGCCGCGTGGAATGACATGGGGATTTTGAACGAAGTGTGGAAGCACAAGCTCATCTTTGTGGAAACGCCAGATGCAAATGAGACGAGCATAGCTCTAGAAAATTATAGAAGAGTAATTCCCTTACGACATTCAATATTTGGATGTGGACTAATGAGGTTTACGACACAGGCATGTAACAACGGCCGGGGAGCCGTGCTGCTTTCTGTGGCCCGTGGAAAGGTTTCGGAAGGCATCGATTTCGACCACAACTACGGTCGAGCTGTCATTATGTTTGGGTGAGTCGGAAAATACTCGCACGTTATGAAGGAGGGTACTCAATTACGCACGGAGTCCAGTGTCCCCTACCAATACACCGAGAGCCGGATACTGAAGGTCCGATTTCCCGCACCATTGATTGAAAGTAAAGGAACTAATCGACTTGGTCAAACAGGCTCGGCTGGAGTATCTGCGTGACGCGTACCGGATACGGGAATCAGAGTTCCTCGGTTTCGATGCCATGCGGAATGCTGCGCAGTGTGTCGGCCGTGTTCTGCGAGGGAAAACCGACTGGGGATTGATGGTGTTTGCTGATAAGGTAAGCCTTATGGTCGCTTAGGGCCGTGTTGCGAACTACTTATCTCTTGTAACCGCGCTTTACCGACCTTTGTCGTTAGCGTTTTGCTCGAGCGGATAAACGTGCAAAACTTCCGCGTTGGATTAATCAGTACATCACTGAGACGGCCGCTAATCTATCGACAGATATGGCGCTCGTCCTGTCTAAGTTGTTTATGCGACAGATATCGCAGACGCATGCAGAGGATCAGACGGGCATTTCTCTTTGGACGTTGGCGGACATTGAAAAGGCTCAGGCTAAGCAGCGTGCCCTTGAACTCGAGCAGGAAAAGGCAGGCGGGTTGGACGAAAGGAACGCCATACCCGCCCCAATGGAAGTCGACGATGAGTACGGGACTGGCGGTTTAGACGATCAGACCCTTGGAGAGGTAGATATCGACGTATAAATAAAACCTTTAGGATTCATTCAGGGGACAGGGGTTTCATAATCATACATGGGGTAGGCTCGTGAGTACAGCAGATAATCAATCAAGGAAATCACTAGTCAAGTTCTTAAGGCAGAATGTAACTTGCGCCATAATCAGATATTTCGTTCTCCTAACTGTGGAGGGTCGACATCAGGTCTGTGCGCCGCTGAATGTTGAGTGATCCTCCGGCCATGTGCACTGCTCATGGTGTGCAGTTTTCGCACTTCTGATCGAGCTCTTGAGTGACGATCCTTTCCGGCTTGCTGGAGAGGAGCAGTGAGTAACCCATAGCCGGGGAAGTAAAGAAAATGGCAAAGCGGGGTAGTACGAGGGGTGTATTCAAAATGCAAGTCAATGCCGTAAAGTGGCAACGGAGTAGGGTTGAATGGGGGGTGAGAAAACGGTACGAGGATGCCACTCACTTGTACCACCTATTGTGAGTGCAGTTAGGGCAATTGGCAGGATGTGCTCTGCTGTTCCCACATGTCGGGTCCATACAGTCGATCATCGTGTCACCCGTGAAGGTACGGTGGTTGCATTTCGTGTTCAAAGTATAGCGAAGGATCCGATGGCTAGGCGCGGCCAGCGGGCAGAACGCAAAATTGGCATAAAGGCAGAGCCGGGGAGAAAGGAGACCCGGGTGGAACGAGTAAGTGAGCTTTTTATAGGTCGGTCGCTCGGCGTTAACTTACCACATGGTTCTGGACGCTACAGCGATCCAATGCGGGGTTCGGATAGAGTCGTAGATTGTATTGAGCGGGCAACAAAGGCTATCAAGCCGCCGTGACAAGCTCGGCGATCAGGACGGGAGAGGGGGGAAAGTCAAAGCTCGAAGGTCGGCGGAGGTAGGAGAGGGGAGGGGGGCGAGGGACACCAGCCTTAAATGACTACTAGGTGACACGAGCTGGATCGATTATTAAAGCCTGGCTCCGATCAGGAAGGTAAGCGTGTTGCACGATGGGTGCACAATTTACACGACCTACCACTCGGATTGTTAGCGCTCAGACGGCCCGATGTGTGCCAGCAGATAATCAGGGCCTACACGTTTTCCGGTGAAATATTGAGACTATCGATCCTCCGGCAGACAGGTTAATGACCACAGCGCAGTACCTCAACTGAAGAGCGAGGGGAGTTGAGTGAGACTGATATCTCGCTGGACGCGCTTTTAAACACGAAAGTGGTTGCATAGGGATTCTTCGGGAATTGCTGCCGTACGTGGACATGCAGGGATGCACAGGGGCCGTCCGAGCAAAGATCAAATCGTACAGTCATGACGAGGGTTAGACCCTCGTCAGGCCTGACTGTGCTATCTTCTATTGGAAGCCTGGCATGCAGCCGCAAATAGGCGAGGGGGATGTACAACGGTCTCTTGGCCATGCATGTTCGGCATATCGGCGACGAGCTTTCCGCGACTCAGTAGCGCCATTCCTCGGGTACTTTAATTCAATGTACCGTGCATACCCATATCCTGTTTGGCATCCGGGATTGTCAAGATAACGCGGGGAAGTGAATGACGGAAAACCCGACTAGACTTCCGAATATTAGAACCCGCATCTGGGGCTTTGGAGTCAAAGCATTCTGGCATATTCTAGAGCTAGAAAGTCATCAAGAACATGAACTCTCAGCTGACCAACCCGAAATTTGGCGCAGTCTCTCGATTACGTGCTTCTGTCAACGATTTCCTCGGACCAAGACGTACATTGGAGCATGATGTGTTGCTCTTTTCTGAAAATCTGTTTTTAGGTCGTCTCGGGGATTCACCATCAGGGGGGAATCAGCCATTAAACTCAAGGGAACGAGATAAAAACACCAGCAATTAATCTTCGCCCGTGGGGCCACGATGCTTCGGTCTCAGGAATGAGGCAAATGGCATGCATGCGCCGTGAGCACCTGAGTATTCTGGAACATATATGGATAAAGTATAAAAGATATGAGATGTGTTATGTGTATGCATACCCCGACAGGTCTGAGCGCCGCTCGCTTGCAGAGTTGCGACGTTTATGTTATGTAAAATAAGGTAATTAAAGATCTGCAGACAACAGAGAAAGACTTAGAAAGACGCGTGGCTCTCTTCGCCAGGGCAACTGGTAAAGGAGGATACACTTTGCATTTGAATCTGCTTGCCGATGTAAAATAGGAGTTGCAGCCTCAGGGTTGAGGTTGTCAGCCCTGCCCTTATAGGGAAAATCGCTTACCATAAAAGAAGCACTAGTCTAAGTACTCTAGATTGAATTGCCCAGGTACATCTCAGAACAAGATACCGTTCAAATTTTTGTTCACTTACTCAGATTCGGCGTCTTGGGTACCTTGACAAATTTTCTTAGGTCCACACTATCGGGCCTCGGCATCAGGAGACGAAACCCGTTTCAGTATTTAACGCCTCACGGCGAAAACCGTTGGAACACACGAACTTTGCAAACGGCGAAATAAATCAATTAAAAACCGTCGCTGAGCAACATTAAGCCGATGGAACCGGATGTCATCACGTACTGTGACATGAATGTTGCAAAGCCAAGCAATGTACTGAATTCAATTTTTTGTGGTGTGCATGCCCGTCCCGTATTGGAGCACAACAATCTCCGCGCCACCGGGGTAGTGGCATTGTTTAATACAAAGAATAATATTTCCGGAGAGTTCACGGGAATACGTGTTTGTTCTCGGCATAGCTTGGGCCCAGGCATACGTGTGGGTGGGAGCATTTACAAAATACATCTGGTGAACAGTCATGAAACATTCGCTCCGCAGGGAAGGTATCGTTATTTGCCGACCATCGGGCCCTTCGCCGTACTTGTCCGGCGGTCAAATATCTTTATTCTTTATTTGACTACCCGTAAATTCGCTTAACTAGGGTCCAACGTCCCTTCATAAGACTTCACAGGCTAAAGGGGAAGGCCAAACTACTAGACATGCGACTCGTTGCAAAGGGTCCCAAAAAATGCCGTGTGCGGCCCACTCTTGATTCGGTAGTTATGAGCCAACGATATGAGCGTAGTGGCCTCGACGAGCATTAGGATCTTGCAGGTGCTAGAAGCAACGAGGGCATCTAAAGTCACCAATATGCAGGAAATGCATTGGAAGAGCGGAACGCATGGCGTTTATTTAACGACTTTCGTACAACCGCAATATAATACGCGGCATGAATAGTCTACACTGGGCTTGATATCGACTTGAATATCTGCGCGAAGCAAGCGTCGAACCATCTCTGTTCTTTCACCAGGTCCTTTCCCTCGTTGGGCAGCGCCACTAGAGATACAGAGGCAGCTTTCTGGGTGAGATTCGCGATCGAGGACTCGCCAAAACTTCCAGGAGAGTGATTTGCAAGTCCTATCGATGCTAAATCGGCCTGTAAATCGTTAACGAGTGCCACGAAGTTCTTTGAATTTTTTGACACATCATCAGAAACTTGGGGGACGTAGAGCGCGTGGACGAGTTCATCCGCAGACTTCAGCAACAAGTCACCATTAGAGAGAAGTTTATCAAGGGTTCTCGGGGGCGGCAATTCTATAGTGGAAGATGGCCGTAAGATAATATGATCCACGCGCTTGACCAACGTGTATGTGAATTTGAATAACGTATACGCCTGTATAATGTAGCAAATTCAGCATCAGCGCCATATTAACAAGTGACATTAAATCAGAAGGGAGAAGTTTAGGCAGATATGACGAACAGATTTTAGGCGCGTGAGCTCTTCCTGGGAAGCAACGATGTTTTGCTTTTTAGGGTGCTTCATGTCATCGAGCTCCCAATCGTCGTCGAAATCGCCATAGCCTTCATCCTCACTATCCCCTTCATTGTTACCTTCCGCTTCTTCTTCAGTGACCATTTCTTGAACTTCCTTCTCACAATCGCTCAGTCCTCCGAGGACTCCCTGCCATCGTTTTCTGACTGCCTCCTGATTCGTGCGTGGTATCCCGCGGGCTCGGACGATCGCCTCGTGTACAGTACCGGTTCTAACGAGGTATGGTTCAGTTGTACCTTTTTCTCTGATAGCATTCCGATGGTGTGCATCGGATGCATATACCCCCAAGAGTGACTCAAACCCAGTCAACACATCTTCAGTTGACCAGCGCATCTCGCGGGACAGAGTACGTCCATATTGCGCCCCATCGATGCTACACGCACAAGATGCGAGAGCGTTGACATGCGATACAAGTTCTTTGGCCGGAGAAAGCGCCGCGGAGTATGTCAGATCGGAGGGCTTGAGTGCAATAGCGAGCTTGGTTGCGTCATGGTAAAGCAGAGAAAGCAGAGAGTTGTAGTCATTGAGTCTCGTGTCCAAAGATGCATCGGTATTAGTTGCTGGTAGTTGCGTAATAGTACCTGAATCACGCAATGCCTTTAGTGCAGTTGAGCAAGTTTGCGAGGCAAGTTGGAGAATGGCGAAAACTACACTGAGTCAGGCGGGATGAACAAAACACGGGTTGCAATAGAAGGATGCATCGTCTTACCTTCCTGCTTGCTGCACATCTCTAAGAACTATTATGTTATGGAAGTTTTCTTTGATACTGCAAATTATGCAAGAAAGCGGGGAACGGTACAGGTCAAAGACAGGGATTGAAAAGGTTCCTACTCTGAGAAGTCACGGAATTTGCCGGTGTGGTCGATCGACGTTCAAACTCAAAAAAGGCAAATCCAATTGTATTTTTAAAGAAATCCTCGTTTGAAGAGGTAATATTTACGAATATATGTAGGTTACTGTTACAGTGCTGTACGTACATGTGCAGTTAAGCAGAATAAATTATGTTGTGTGTTCCAAGGCGCTGGGTTCTGGAACTTGCAATCCTCCGCATGGAACAAGCGAAGCGTGCCATTGCCGCACAAGCGAGGATGGTTTCTTTGAGGACTAGTTTCAATAGCAGAAATAGACATGTGCCGCACCATACCATCGACTCACAGCCGCGAAGGGGGATGACTGCACTCATTTGTCGCAAACTTCCATTCTGTCTGTAAGAGTTCCAGTAAACCACATCGACCACACCAGGTATTTTTGGAGGCCCCCCCCCCCGAAGGATTCCCGCAATCTAGGCACACATCCATAAAGCCTCCCAGTATGCGAGCTGTTGGAGAAGCTTCCACGTTGTGCACCTTAAATTCTAATGCCTTTCGCTAAAACTAGCTTAGAACTCACATATTTGTAAAAGTGGAAAAACGCAGCGAGCAGATTGATCTCAACGGCTTTCGGTTCGTGAACTAAGACGCATGCCGAAGTGAAAGCCTTCCCGAGCATCGCATCAGAAAGTCTCGTGCGAGCATTGTACAAGAGCACGGAAAGGTCCGACTCAATGACGACCGAGTGTTTGGCTGCGTGTCTTCCGTCACAGGTATCCGAATTCCACGGCAGTAGCGAGATTCTGTTCTTCCCATAGAGACTGGTGTCAATCATCGATAACGCAAAAAAAGGCCTACTTCTCGCATTCACCCCCGATCAAATTAACCGCTATGAAGAAAAGACCGGCTCTGTTTCTTTTCCCGTTTTGCGAATATTCACGTCAGGGACGTGCTCAGTTCATGTCTCCACGCCATGCGGTAAGGTCGTTGGTGCTCAGAGTCGGTCTTCTACGTGCACAAGGCACAGTTTCAATGCATGGGTGCAAGGCAGGTGTTATAATAAGCATAATATGCATACGACATTGTGCTTCTCGTGCCAGGCTGCAGGTGTTAGCCTTACCCCGACTTCTTTCCTCACTTCGATAGGGAGGGCTCATTCACTCTGGCTGTCATCAGTGCATCGTAATCCACAGCACATGAGTCGGCTCCAAATGAAGGACATAAGAACACAAGATAATGCTCACGGGCCTGAGAGTCTGGGACCAGTAGCGAAGGCTTTGTTTCACTTCGCATATGTTGCATTTACGTATGAGTGTCTAGGGGGATAGAGGAACGAAAACGAGCGTCGAGGGCACAAGGACTACGCAATAACGCAATTAAAGTTGTCGAAAGGAACGAAATTTGGTTCTTACCTCTTCGCTTTCCACTGAATAGAACGTCCGAAAAGACATCACTCCAGAACTTCTGTCTCTTAGTGGACCCACATAACATTTGGAAGGACATTCTCACACTCCAAATAAGGAAGGGTTGAGGTTCAGATCCGACGCGTCGAAATAATTCATACTCAAACGCAACAGGCAGAAAAGCCAACACTAGTCAAATGTCTGCAAACCAGGAAAGGGTACTATTGCGTGTTTCGAATCAATGCGCGTACGTTTGGGACGTGGAGGGTGCGGTATACTTTCCTATTTTTGTCGGTGCAATGCAAGAGAGGTTTACTCATTGGTGGTCATGACCAAAAAACAACAACACAGATATAGCAAAACTACGAACACAACATCGCATCTGTGGGCTATTAGGAGGGACTCTTCCACATCTGTCGCAGCAGAATGTATTCCTCGGTGTCCCTTTGTTACTTATGCCTGAGGAAGTAGTTCTGTTAGTAGAAGAAGGTGGGTCTGGGTCGCTACAATTCAATCGGCATGTGTATTAATACATACCTAGGAATTGCTGCCATTGTTGACGATGTGAATGCCCATTGTCGGCCTTCGCAATCTGAGAAAAATGAATGGAACAGCACACGAAACCGCGAGCGAGAGCGAGATATCGCACTCAGGGACGACCGCGAGGTCTCGGCACAAAAAAGCATGACTGAGGAGGCGGTAATGAAAAGACGTGTACGACAAGAACGACGCGCGGCGGATCTCGCCAAAATGTCGAGACGGAATGACGAAAGTGAAAACACTCACGCAGAAACGCCGCCAGGGACTCCACGCCCAACAACCCCACCTTCTGTTCCTGTGGCTCCGACCACTTACACAGTCAAGATTCCAACATCGTCGACACCGTTTAAGTGGTATCGAACTGCGCAGCACTGTCATTTTACTTTATCCGCCGCAAGACGTGCGAATGTCTGGAACTACCCGTCTTCACCCGAGCAGCAGGCAAGATGCGCAATATATCGGTCTTTGTGGAACAAAGGATACTACATGGGCTGTGGCATCAAATTCGGTGGCGACTATCTTGTTTACCCCGGTACGTTAATGAGTTAACTCTTCTTCCGAAGCCCGCATTCTCAATGTTGGGGTGAATCTATCTAGGCGATCTACTCCGTTATCACTCACACTTTGTTGCATCTGTGGTAGAGCTATCTGCTCCTCTACGGCCGATGGAAGTCGTTGCTCACGGACGTCTTGGAACCGCAACGAAAAAGGCACATCTATTATGTTCTTGGGACGCAAGCACTCAGGAAGCAGACATCTTCTCAATTGAATGGGCTGGATTCGGTTAACGTTTGCTCTTCAATACCTCTTTCGGTAATTTACACGAGACTCTAAGTGCGAAGGCTATTTTTGTTTCAAGTCTCTTCTTTACAGCGGACAAACACCGTTCATAGTTTCATGCCTCGATGCTTCGTTTCATAAGACAGGCTCTGGGGTTATTGGAATCCACTTCATTCCATCTGATAAGGCAAAGGGTGAGGAACACGATCTTCGAGTTCTATTTACAAGGCGTTGTTCGTACCGGACGAAGACCTCCCTGAGATTCTCGTGGTGTAAGTCGGGAGCATATTCTTTGATCGTTGTTATGAGCTCTTCATATACCACCTGGAGAAGCAGGGTCAGTAGTCTCTTCCTCTGACAGTATGCATAAGCGGGTGCAATCATACGGAGTACCCTTCCGGTGTAAGGTGCAGTCCGTCGGACAAGTATCTGCTCAGCGCATCTTCCTTTTGACCAGCGGCATCCCACAATGCCTTCCATACATCCACAACTGGGATCTTCTCTTTTGCACCGACATCACGGACCTTCTGCGCATATTCAGCAGTTACACCAAAGTCCCGATCTTTCTTGTGTGTTGTGCCGTCAGGGTCCTTCGACTCAAGCCACTGGTGTAGATTAATCGGCGGCGGCGTGATAAGCAGTATTCTTGTTTCTGGTGAGTGCCAAGTAGAGGAGGGGTCTCTGACCATATGTATGAGATGAGTCAAATTCGATTCGTATTTGTCGATTGGAACATGTTGGACGGAGCTCGGCAAGCACGCATCGTTTGCGCCATACCAAATCGTCAGCAAACGGATCTTCTGTGTATATGACTGCTTGCTCGTCGGTGCAAGGAACTTGTAAACAATCGAAGCAATGTCAATGCATTGAGTGTTTGGGTGCGAAGAACGATAGCTAAAAACCTGCTCAAAGACCGGGATTGCCCACTCTGTATTGTATCCCGAGAATCCCCGGTTGACTACATCCATCTTGCGAACATACGCAGCTGAAAGAGCGACAAGCACGTTTAGTCATTAGCTCTAAATGCCTCCGGTTCTTGGTCTGGCAAAGTTTGATACCTACAGGCTAGTCGCTGGGCAAAGCCATTAGGTTCCCAACCGCCCTGAGTAAGAGAATCGCCTAGCAGAACTATAGCATCTTGAATTGGGGCAGTCATACTTCTTATCGTTTTGGAACTCTACAGGTGAAGTAAGTTTAACAGTATAAGGTGACAATTCAGGAACAAAAGGATCTATATCCCAGTATATCCTGTTCCACCCCGTGGTAATTGCGCGATTGGCACGTGGGGTTCTTCCTTGGACAACGACTCGGAAATAAAATTTGTATTAAGTTCTACTCACGCCAGCTTTCAATTGCAGCATGCCCGTCTCTCCGCTTACATCGCAGCAAGTGGGTAACTACTGCACCAAGCGCATTATGTCTGAGTTTTAAGAGCCAGCTTACCCGCCGCCCAGGACATTTTCTTATCAACCCATCTCAGGACATATTACGACAAGAGTTCTGGACAAGAATGAAAGGAGATATCTACCATCTATGCAGGATGCGAATTCAGTACATTGAACTTTACTCCATACTCGAATTTAGCTGTGCTAGTATTAAACAGGACCTTGCTTCAGGTCAGGCAGCACCAAAACTCAAACTCACGAATTACAAGCACAAGGTAGTATCTTGTGTTATGGTCGTGGCTCTACTAGTGTATGTTAACACCTTGTACAAAAGAATTCTATATCACGAACACCTCTAGTACGTATCATGCAAATTTATTTAAAGCCTAAACGGAAAGTCTTTTAATGCCCTTCACTGTCATTGTGCTTGGTATGTATGCAACTCGTGCAGTCCTTACTAAGTCAAGACATGAATCTCGATTCTTATGTTCGTAAGCAGTTGATATATTGATGCAATCGGACGGCTTGCATATGTGCGGAATATATTCATAACTTAGTGCAGTCACAGCGTTGAGGTTTCTTGGAAGAATGACAAATTGAACCGTGGATTCAACACATTGTAAAAATGCTGTCAATGTCTACATGAGCAAGGCTTCGTAATGCAGAAAACAGTAGCAGATACCTATAACGCAACTATCTAGTATTCCAGTAACGTTCCGCCAGTTGATACAATTGCTTCTGCATCATGGAATAATACACGAGCAGAGGCACATGACAGGATTTAAAATATACTTGTATTGCTTGGAAAACATCCTGCACACAAACTGCAAATTATCTACAGCGCTACAGGATGAAGTGTTGCTTGTGCATGTTCAACGGAGTGTATACTATGTACTTTGTCCTAATGAGTTTGATTGCTGATGCTGTTGATTGTGTGTATGTGTAGAAAAATAGATAGATAGTTTAGAAGGCAAAGAAAGATGAGCAGACGATATGAAAATTGAGACGGAGGCGGACAGAGAGAAAGAGAAATCCGAAACTGAAAATGCAAAATGCATCTGCAAACGATCAAACAAGGCATCGCAACGACTGTATGCGAAGCTAGAACAAAGAGATGTTCCGACAAATCGGATGCGTATGTAGGACTGAAATAATAAAAGAAAAACAAAGCAATGTATATAAATGCGATCCGAAACGAGATGCGAACAAATCATTGCATGCGAGTTGATAAAGAGAAAGAAAAACAAGAACAGATGACGTTGCATAAAGATCTGCACAATGGGGAAAGGAGAAAGGAGAAATCAGAATAACCAAGAAAAAACAGTAATTGTCCGAATAAATAAAGAGATTTGTGGGATGTAGGAGAATGTATGCGCCGTTAGCGGAATTGCAGGAGTATGCTCGGATCTCAGAGTTCACTGGCACAAACGGTGCGTGAACCACGATGCTGGATTAGTGGTAGTATAGTATTGGTGAAATTGCTGTGTGTTGCTGGAGCTTGACTATGTGAGTGCAGAGTCGGCTGCGAAAAACGTTAGAGTCTGGGCGAGATCTTGATACAGGGATTGAAACCGAGATTTGGTGAGGATGGGTTACGTGGGTGGCGAATAGCTGAGTGTGAAGATAAGTGTGTGGTTCCGTGAGTATATCAGGCCTTGTGAACATCGTGTCTTGCTGATGATGGCATTTCAACGGATCTGAGCGACCGTCTGGGCGCGTTGCAGAGGCCCGCGTCCGGTCCCTGCGTTTCGTTGCTTGAAGTTGAGCATAGACATGCCCATCAGTCCATTTTTCGCCCTGGCTGCTGGCGGTGGGCAAGGACTCTTATCAACGCCTTCTAATATCCCGCTCTCATCACTGCTCACGCTGGTCATGCCGATCATCGAATCCTCGTCGAGTGTCGAGAGAATTGGCGGAGCATCTTCACCAGATCGCCTCGAGCGAGATACAATGGCGGCGGGAAGCAGAGACGAACTTCCCGGAGCGGAGTTCCTTTGATGATGTGAGAAAGGATTTGGCGGCTGTTGGCCTTGCGATCCTGAAAGCTGCTTTGAGAGCTCTCCGTATGCGTAGCTCTTTGTCCTACCAAAACGCGACTTCGTCCGGAATTGGTCGAGATCCTGGCGTCGATCACGAGCGTACTGGGGGTCATCCATACGCACGTAGCCACGGGGCTCACTGTACATTGCTGACTCCGTGTAGTACTGGTGGTAGCCTCCTTTGAGGACGTATACTTCCGGATAGTGTATGCGCGGATAGACGTGATTGTTCATCGCTCTGTCCTTTGCGCGTAGGGCTTTGGCGCTAGAAAGACATTACTGTCAGTGATCGCTAACAGACGTAATCAAACAACATACAAAGTCGGTGCACGTTTTGCACTAAATTCGCAATGAAAGATAAGAATAGTCTTTTTGTTCGGATCACCACTGCATGTCGGCGTCGGTTTGGGAATATTATTTCCTAAAAGATAGTCTTCGATGTCTGCTGTTGTGTTAACATTGACAGCCCCTTTGATATGGCCGCCTTGGTATTCATAATCAAATCGACAGTCAATAATATGATAAGTCACGATCTTATCATCGTATGTCCCAGATATTAAAGCGTCCAGCTACAAAGGCATCCCAGAGAATGTTAAACAGCCGTACTACAAAAAATGCAATGAGCTTACCGTTTGAACATCAATTCGCATCAGGCCGTCTTCTGGAACTCGTTCACATGGAAGGATCTTCCCATGTGCTTCATTGTCGCCGAACCCTGGTAAGCCTGTTCCTTTAAGCCAGCGAGCGCTCGGACTTTCAATATTGGCTGGGTGCGTTGCGTCTCTCAAGGGTGATTGCACCGAAGGATTCGTATCCCGTTGGCGGAGAGTACCGCCAGCTGCAAACGGTCGAAAATCATCCGTTCCATCTCGCCTTCGGATGGTACGCACCGCCTGCTTCTTCGCCAGAGCTTGAGCAGCTGGAGAAGAGACTTCGTGTCCTACTTCGGAATCACCCTCACCGGGACTCGATGGCATCGGAGGAACGGTAGCAGAAAATGCACGTCTCGGTGCTGGCATTTCCTTGAAACCGTTATCATCGTTCGCCTCCATGACAGAATATGCAGATATTGCATGCCCTTCCAAAGCTGGTCGCTTCAACCTCTTGGGACCATCGGAGATTGAGGTAGTTCCAGATGGTGCGGTCAAAAAAGCAGGCTGCCGAATGTTCTTACCAAACAGACCACCTGTACTTGCAACTCGTTCAAACTTGCGGGCAGAGGGCGATGGCGGGGCCGGCGAAGAAGATCCTTCGAAGTTACCCTGTAGGAAGGTAGCACCATCATTACTGTATCTTTGTCTCATTCCGACATTCTGTCGGGGAGAACCCTCAGGCGATAGAGACCTGCGCTTCATTGGCCGAATTGGAGGCGGGGACGACATGCCATCAAAGAAGAGGTTCGAGAACCCCTTCTCATCTTGTACGGATGGGAACTTGATGGTCGGATCCTCGACGGTAGGGCAAGTTAGCGATGCAGGAAGAATGCATTCGTCTACCTCCATTGCATCTGAGTAATTAGTATTCCGGTGATCTTCAGCGGGCTAGTGTCGTGAATATGGCATAAGCAAAAGGCGGACAGTTCAGAATGTAATGAGCTGATCATCCAGCCTGGATTGAAATGCAACTCACAACGTTCTCAGCCTTGCCTGATGAGAAACCAGCTAACCACTCCGACGGGAGCAAAGTACGTTGCGGACCGTTACTGCCCATCCTCATTGATGCGCTCTCTGCCTGGACGGTCGCCAATGCGTGGTTTCCCAGCTCGCGACCAAACGAACGAGCGGCTGACAACTCTTGTCGAGAGGCTTTTCTCTCGGAGGCGTCGTCGAGGAACATCTTCTGAGGAGGGGCGGGAGAAATGTCCATTGCCATCGGCGACTGGACTTCGGGAAGACTGGAGGGTACGAATGCGTCTCGAGGCGAACCGGTGGGGGAGTTCAAGGACATGGTTGAGGCGAAGGAGTTCTCTAGATCTGAGGAAAGGAAGTCATCGAGCTCGTTTGAAGGGCGCTGTAAGCGCTCCGACGGCTTGCGAGACGGTGCTGGAGGGGGTTTGAGCGTCTTGGCAGACAGTGATGTAAAGAACGGAGGCATTTCCTCGAACGAAGTGTCAGGATCGCGTCGTTTGCGCTTCCTGTTATTGACTGCAGCTGCAAGACTAAGACCGATCGCGTTGAACATCGCGGATGGAGGAAGCAAGGAGTGAGACGCGTTCAGTATTTAAGCAGGTTGAACTTTTAAAGAGCCACTTACGAGAGTTATGTCACGCCGTTGGAAACACGGGTGTGATCGTGGCCGACTGTCGAGGAGAGAGAGGATTCAGGATGAGCTATGGTTGAAGTTCAACTTTGAAGACGCCACGCGCCAGAGCACGGGTCGATCTATTGTAATCGGCCACGTTCCGGGTAGCTCTACCGAAGAACAAAATACTCACGGTTAAAATGAAGGTATTTTCGGAGGAGGCCGCGCCTTGATCGAGGAGAACGAACAGGATATTGTCAGTGGACTGGGCGATAGGATACGAAGACAAAGAGCACAAAAGTTCAACCAGTTTACTTACGAGACGAGAGCTCGGGGGATTGATGCAACCGTCTGTAGGTCCAATTCAACACGATCACGCGCCCGAAACGATCAGAACGCGCTAAAAACGCGTGTCAAGAGGAAATGATCAAGAGCGTCGTCTGCACGTCGTCTACAAGAAATCTATCAAGACCGACGCTGGCCAGGCGCAGGTGAGGAAGAAAAGGACGAGAAGGGACGAGAGCAGACTGGGAAAGAAAGACAACGAGTATTTGGCCGGTATTTGTCCTTGTTCAACTATGACATAATGACCGCGTCGCCTATGTGAAACGTAACAAAATCATTTCAACCTCCACTCACAGCCGTTCGTCATTTTTGACCTCAGCGGGCCGTTTTCGAGGACGATCTTCGAGGACGCTCTTGTATCAGACTTCATCGAAGAGCTAGTCAGAGTTACGATACGGATGCAAAATATCAGAATCCATCTTTTGATGAGTTCACCAAGTAACTATATGCTAAGCCAAATAACCCCTTTTGCCTACGCCGCAAAACACACACAATCGTCCATGGTCGGGCCACACAACCGCAATTTACAATATCTCTAATTTACAGAATATAGCAACCGGAAGGTTCTTGCGGCTGCGTAATAGGCACATTTGTAACCTGGTAACGCCACCGTTTCGCCTGAAGCGTGAAGGTTGTTTTTCCGTCTGGCGAAATGACTTTTAACATGAAACTCGCCTCGACCCGTCTTATAGCAGCACGGAAAATCTGCCTTTTGTTCCTCGCGAATGCTCCAGCTAAATTCAACCGATATAAGTGCCGTCATTAGAGACAAAACAAAGGTTGTGTCGAGTTTACCTCACCTTCAAGTAGAATTTATGATTGTAGTGATGACATTTCACAGGGTATTCCGAGAAAACACCACGGAGGATAAGATTATGTATTACGGAGCAACTGATCCGCTTTCGATCAGTCAAATTTTTCACTTTATGAATCTGATCAGCATCAATTTTGAGCAAGGAACCGAACTCCTTTGCATTTAAGCCCCTCGATACTGCCGTGGCAAGTTGCAAAATCCCAAAGTTACCATTGGGCCTCTCTTGCGGCCGCTCGCCATCATCTTCCGAGAGTAGCCTGAACTCTGCCACGATGACATCAACGAATTTCTTCTGTACTATACCAAGTCGGTTCGCTGCCACTGGCTGAAGACAGACATCACAGTTGCCACAACGTCCATTGGATTTATAACCATAGTGCTTCAGGAGGTACGATCTTCTACATGTCGTATGATCTACACACATGCGTAATAATTGTTGGACCGATGGGATAACCTCTTGTTCAAGGTAGTCGTTTTCCATGGGTTTGTCCTGGTTCAGTGACAGAGAGTAGTTCCGATGGCAATCTGCGTAAGTATAATCTATACTTAGGGTATCAGTCATGCTCGACAGACTTGGTAGGTTACGGATGGGAACTGACACAGAATGCATCGTGCGGCCTTCCCATCACGACCTGCCCTGTAAAAAAAACAAGATATTATGAACGGTGGATTGACACGTGAAGGACATGCCCACCTGCCGGTCTCTTGGAGATATGCACTGACTCCCTATCAAAAATAACCAGCCTTTATCAATAGGAACGATTAATTTACTGTAAGATCAATTACCTTGGGTAAGTCCTGATGTAGGACAAACCTGACTGAAAGCCGATGAGTGACTTGAGTGACCTCGAGGACTAGAAGACATACCATCTTCTTTATCAATGCCCATTCCGAATGCAACCTGGACCCGTATTCATATGAGTTGTGATTATGTAAACGCATATCCATTTCCACATACTGTAGCAATCATGATTCGCACATGATTTTGTTTCCATAGTTGATAAGAACAAGATCTCTCCTCTTCGGACATTTCCTGCCCAAAGTAACAGGTGGCCAAAATTCCTTCACTATTTAATGTCTTTTGAAGCTTCCTACAGCGTTCAGGCGTTCTACAATAAATAATCCCTGACTGTTCTCCATTCCACCTTAAGCTCCTGAGCTAACACGTGAGTACTTCTAAAAAATACTGTCTGTAAGTGAGGGGTTCGCTCACGCTTCGAGGAACTTGACAATAGCTGCAGTGCATTCCAAGCCTTTGTGTTCCATGTTAATGACTTGGTAGCATATATTCGGCCTATCAGGATTTTTGGTTACAATTTTACAGTCTTGCACGCCGAGAAATCGTTCCGAATCGTGAAGTATCTTCTGGCTTATAGAACCTGAGAGGGCTAGGATTGGAACGCTGGTATACTTCTCCTTCAAGTTCTGGAGTTGCATATACTGGGAAGTACTCAGTTACTTTCGATAGTCCGCCTCAAATTTGGATATATGACTTACTAAGGGCCGATACGAATGTCCCCACTATCAGGTTACCGTGTTTAGTTCAAGTCCATGATTTCAATCGAGACTATACGTACGTCGAGAATAATCTGTGCCTCATCAAAGACAAACAATGCTACGCGATTCTGGTTATATAGGTTGTCCATCAGCCTCGTCCACAATGGGCCAGCCAGTCGCTCTGGTGTAATAAACACGAAGACAGGTGGATGGGCAGAATGAACGAGGAGCTTTATGTATTGATAATGATTGATATCCTGCTGCTCTTTGTAGTACAGCCTTTGTCCAGTGTAAGCTGTGTGGTAGTAGGCGGTAGTTTGTGGATACCCACGGGATAGCATATATGCCCTTTTTGTGCAAGTCTCCCACTTGCTCCTTCATGAGAGAGATGAGAGGCTGAAGATTGCGTACGTCAGCTTGCATCTTCATTGTGCATGATATATGTAATGTTGTTGAGGACTCAAGTGTCTTGATGTGCAGAGTGGCATGACCACTCCGACCAGAAGCTCATGCAACCAGAGAAATGGTGACTGACGCTAATAACAAAGGTAATTCCTTGTCCAGTCATAGCCTTATACAGTCCGGCTACCTGGAAAGGTACAATGCATATGAGTATTGTGTGAATAAACAAGTGCTGTTTGTCTCAAACCTGGTAAACGAGACTTTTACCCGAACCAGGCGGTAGAGTACAAAAAACGTCACGATTCTCACAAATAGCTTTGATTGCGGAGTATTGACCATCTAACCATCTCTTGTGGCCCAGTTTCTGCAATACATCAGTAAGATCCTGTTTAAGAGAGGAAGAACGGTCGATATCCCGAGTCATTTTACGCACTAACAGGGGTAGAAACCTGGTCAAGGGGGACTCAAGATGATCGAGCAGAGTGGGCGTTCTGGGAAAAGGTCCGGAATGAAGAATGCCTTTATAAAGTGTATGATCGCATAATTTTTCAGCCCAGTCATCATTACAGAAGTTGGCTGGGATTGGTAGAGTCCCTCTTATGAGGGTTTCGAAGCCATTCCAAAAGAGGATATAGCGTGGGACTTCGCGAACACATATTTGAGTTTGACCACCGTGTTCATGGCGCCGCCCTTCAGCACGACGTGTACTAGCTTTCGTCAAGTGCGATAGAGATCAGTTGATCTCTCCCTTCACCTAATGGCTCACTTATCTAACACACAATCCGATCGGTTTTCTGAATCACGTTCGTTTGCCAGCTTTCCACAGGGACGAGCACCAGCATCGTACTATTCGCAGCAGTCGACGGCACAAGCAAGAGCTTCCTATCCTTCTTTCTTATCATTACCGGAGACTCTATCTTATCAACTTTCTTGGCTATGGAAAGGCTTCGTAGATGCATCTCGCTGGGATATTGTTGTCTCTACTGTAGCTGGGTGTGTTACATCTGTTCGTTGTGTTACTTTTAACCACTCACCTTGCACGTGCAAGTGATGCAGAAATTAGAGCGAATATGCTCAAGTCATTCATGTTGAATGGACTATCACTATTGTCGATCTACATTTTCGACCTATTGTTACAACCACTTGTCCGAGACCAGCAAAAGTGGCTACACCGAAATATGGGCTGGTTTTATAGAGTGTTATGGCTTTTTCCAGTGGTCGGTGCATCGCTGTATTTAAATGTAAGCATGAATCTCCTCAGAGTTTATTGTACCTGCTATAGCTCACCCTCATGTACCACAGAGCTCATGGTGTTCGATTGTTGCAAACCGTGTGTATACACTTCGACACGGCAGTCGAAAAACAGCACCTTCAACATACACCGGCATCCTAACCGCCCTTGCTACCTCGGCCTATCGGGCTGTTATGATATGTACATCAGTGGTGATTGCATTCGCATTGGGATACGTTCCGGTGGTTGGCTATACTGCTGGCTTCATTTTCTTCTGTTGGGTAGACACGTGAGTATTGCCTTGATGTCTAAAAATCATTAATTAACATTCGAAAGTCCAGATATTACTGCTTTGAGTATGTGCATTGTTTAACCATTGTGAGGTGTGCGATCTTACGGTCTTCCCTAGGTTTATTTGGATAGCTCGAGGATTATCTCTTGCCCAGCGAATAAGGCACCTTGAAGAACGCTGGGCATATTACCTTGCTTTTGGTACGGACCTTTTCGGACAGTACAGTTGCAAGATGTCTTATGTCGCTTCCAGGATTTCCTTCTTCCGCTCTGTGCATGTGGGGGAGCACCTTGGCCAATGCAGCCATATTCGCTCTCATTCTTCCTTCAGTATGTCACTTTTCACAGTATTGAACTGATTTTTTTTCTAATAATTTTCGTAGTATATCATCATGGCGATGCACGCGAAACCAGCTCCCATAAATCCATATAACCCATTGCCAATATCTGATGCAAGCGATATCCGATATCCCTCTCCTTTCGTCCCAATACGGTTACCTATTTTCGCGGTAGTATTATGGATCAATGACCGCATTGTTCGACTCTTAAGTGTCGGTGGAAGTAGAAACCGCGGATATGCTCAAGGAGTAATGGTAAGCACTGCTGGTGGCATTAGCGATACAATGGTAGAAAGTGTTGAAGAGGGTGGTGGTGATGCTGCGTCCGCAGAGGCTATGCATTCGGCATCTAGGGAGAGGCGTGCGGGAGGTGGAATCCGGGTAGCAGATACCAGAAGAAGGAAGAAGGATTAGAAGCAAACATCATGTAGACGCAGTGAAATGCAATTTTTTGATTGATTCATCAAGGCACGGGAGCGATCAGAGAGGGACGATTAACTAATACATCATAAAACCGCAGAGCTCATTCAATAGATAGGTAAGTACGAAGAATCCGAAAGGGAAAAGTGAGCCAACGAAAGAAACCAATGTCTTGGCAGTGCGTCGTTTTTTACGTCTCCATTCAGGATCGCACGTCTGCGTGCCTGCTTTGCCTGCTGGCCTTGGAGGTCAGCCGACTAGCGGTATTTTCCCGTCGCTTGACCCTCCGGGGCGAGCGACGCTGTGTTGGGCTCCTAGATACTCCCTCCTCACTGTCTTCGGCATCAGCACGCTCTGCCCACCATCGTGCAGCTTGCAGTGCCATGACGCCCGTGAGCGAAACACTGCATACCAGGTTCGCGGTTGCGAAGTTGAGGACTTCGGATTTTAGGACGTTTGTAAGACCATTATGAACGGACGTTGGGACTGTTGAAAAGATCCCATCAAAAGCTATACGTAACATGGTAAAAGTTAGCATGTTACGTTGTGCTTGAATGTAAAAATAAGTAAAAAGCACGCACTCGGGATGATCTTGTACAAATACACGGAGATTGCAGTGCCATACAAAACTTGGGAAAAACATTCGCATTCAGACACACACAAAAATAGATCCTCTGAGGAAAGGACGCACATATACTTGCACCATCAAACATCAGGTTTCCCGCAGCTCCGTCACCAAAGCTCCATAGAATAGTCGCAGCACCGAGCGTCACGATCGTTGCAAGTGCATAGCCCATCTCAGACGGCGCTCGTGCAAAGAGTGAATAGTATGTAGCAGCCGTCCATATGTTCTCATTCGTAACTGATGGCTTCCATAGAGTTAACGAGTCTGCGATCCAGTGCACGAAAAGAATTCCTGCAAGAATTCATCATTAGTCTCAGACGAATGTGTAAGAGAGGACGCTCAGCTTCGAAACATACCAAGGAGAAAAGAAGTAATACAAATGATTCCAGCCACACGTAGCCCCATGGTGGTCGTAGTTGTTGGGGATGAAGAGGTGTCGTCGACGCTGACAGACACAGCACTGAAGAAACTAAAATCTGATTGTGTTTTCACGTGCAAACAGGTGAGTGTCGGACTTTGAATCCTCTTTGGGTACACTCGCGTCGCGTCGCGTATCTCTTCTAAGACTCTTGCATTGGCAGAAGAGTGTACATTTTGAATTTTCCTCGTTGCTAACTATTCTGCGCTGAAGTAAACTGGACTGTTATGCTAGTAATGTTTGGACGCTCGTACTACCACTGTGCAATGGCTTTCATTGCAATGCACGACAGCTTCTCAGTACTTTATTCCCCTGCAACCTAGAACGGGGGATCTCGCGCGGCCTCATTGCTACCGTTCCTGACTTCCTATCCAGAGCTCGCGCTTCACATACCATTAAACTGTGAATTGAAAATGTGCCCGCTTACCTTGCGCGCAATGTAAGCTGGACACTGCAACAACGACTGCGACCACTGCGCAGTGATGCGGAAGGGGCTATGCGATAAACCATTCCTACGAGGCTGTGGCGAGTTGCGACCCATGCATTAACATATACTTGATACTAAAAATGTATCAAGGTGTTATGAATAAATAGTGTACCCGAAGAGCCTCTGTGCCATATTCCTCATCATAGCATGTCTGGTATACTATCTTCTATTGACAGTTGCATACAGTGGTCTAACGTCTCATTTACTCCAGATACTAATTCCACGCGCACAAACTATGCGCAAGAAGATTTCGGTACGAGTTTTTATGCAGCGTGGTACACCATGTATTCATTAACTCGCCCTCTCAGGATACATTCCAAACAAAGTCGCTTCACTCCTCGCAGGTGTATTATTTGGCCTCGTTTCTCTGGTTATCTTCGTCCGTTTAATCCGGTGTCAGACCTGGTGGGGCTTGTGCCTGCCTATTGGAACTTCTGGTGAGTATAATACTTGAGAATAAAGCAATATTCTGACCTTTTTCGTCAGCTTTTGCAACGGGATTCTTCCTGCGCTATGAATTAGCCGTTAATCCATTCAGCTTTGCATTCGACTTGACAACTCAGCTGCTTGTCATTGTCAGCCCTGCAGCGTTCATCGCGTTCAATTATATCTTATATGGGAGACTCATTCGTACATTCGCCTGTAATGAACCTCGATACAGTCTCATTCGGCCTCGGCTTGTGGCTCGAGTCTTCATTCTAAGTGACATTACCACGTTCTTGGTCCAGGTAACTTGCTCAAAATACGCAACTTTTTCGTGTTGCTAATTATTTTTTTGTTTTCAGGGTGTGGGAGGAAGTATGCTGGCTCAAAGTGACACAGCCAAGGTTGGAAAGGATGTGTTGCTTGGCGGTCTCATTTCGCAGGGATCATCATACCTCGTGTTTATTCTCCTCCTCGTCTACTCGCATCGGCAGATTTATAAAGGCGGACTTTTGACCAAGGAAAACTTCCCGTGGATCATAATCTATCTGCTTTACTTTTCATCGGCGTTCATCATCGTACGTGCTTTCCACTTGAAGTTGGTAACATCTCATTTCATATATTCTCAGATCCGCAGCATTTACCGTATCATAGAGTTCCAGCAAGGGGAGAACGGATTTCTCGTTACTCATGAAGGTGAGCCTTCTCCAAGATCGGTTCAACCTTCTGGCCACTCATGATATTTTTTCTGTCAATAAGTGTTTCTCTACATTTTTGACACCTATCCGTTGTTCTTCGCTACGGCAGTTTATGCTGTGTTCTGGCCCGGACAGCTTATCAAGGCCTACGCTCCTCCAGTCGACTCTGCGTATCGTTTGAACTCGTTGCCCGACGTATAGATAAACAGAATTTTGTTCTACTGTCTTTTAGTTTTTTGTTGTTGTTGCAATATTAGATAAAGCTAACCTGTGTCTATAGAAGCAAGTCTGTTATCTGATGCGGTGATATGCACGATTTAGGGAGGCAATATGAATGTTTTATATGAAGATCACTGCGCTGTCAAGACTGTCACAGTTCGCGACGATCATGACTGCGCTTTTATTGGTACGCAGCACGGTCTTGGCCACTCCTTTCGGTACCGATTTTTTGCCAAGCGAAACTCGAGTAGAGATGAGCTCACGGTGAAAGTTCGCCTGGTTGTCTGTCTATCTAGTGCTGGCTTGAAGAAATATTTCAGACTTTACTGTGCCCGCCGTATTTATACCCTACTTTATGGAGACTCGCAAGTCGACAACGGCGATTCTCTAGGAAAATGCATTTCGAAAGGATTTCTTCCATGTAATATATTAGCCAATGCTACTTCAGACTTCAAGCCGTTGCGGAACGCTCGATTGAATCTAGTCTTCCTGCGGCCTGTCACTCGATTCTACACTATGTAGTAGTGGGCGGCTTCTTGTTTCTCCACCGTCACCAGATGCTCCAGCGCGTCACTCCT
The DNA here is from genome assembly GCF_000271605.1 of Fomitiporia mediterranea MF3/22. Classification (NCBI taxonomy): domain Eukaryota; kingdom Fungi; phylum Basidiomycota; class Agaricomycetes; order Hymenochaetales; family Hymenochaetaceae; genus Fomitiporia; species Fomitiporia mediterranea. Next base: position 2,943,710 of record NW_006760388.1, read on the forward strand.
TTCATTCCAACCACTCTTTTGGAATTGATTCCAAATAGCGCGTTGTTCAGCAGACAACGAATAACCATCCCAGCATCAGCGCCTGGGTCTCTGCTCTTTGCGTCGCATCGTCGCATCAACGGTACCATATGTCCCCTTTCGTGAGTTTCTAAAAGTGGCGTCGGGCGCGGGTCCGATCAGGTCCATTTATCCGTACTGCGGTTGGCTGCGCGCCTTACATGCACAAGTCATTTTCTCAGCACCGCATTGAAACGCCGCATTCGCGCAGTACACACGATGCTTTGTTTGGTATCCACCGATCGAAACGCAATGTCAACGGTTGGATCGCCCCTGTATAGGTATTCCGTACATTTTTTAGGCGCATTAATCCGTCATCCTGTATAAAAGAGGCTGCCAAGAGTCAGTCAATCCACCTCAATTCCCCAAAACTACGACTGATACCATTTCATACCCTCCAAATCACTCAACTCTAGACGAACATGTCAGGTACGTCCTCTGTTTCGAACTTGTCTTATGCCGTTGTCTCAAGTGTCTGCACTAACTCACGCCTCGTCAGATTCAGACTCGGGACCTACCAACTATCCCAAGGTGGTCTTCAGTGCGTAAATGGGAAATCCTTGCTGATCCCTCTCATGTTGACTGACCCTTCACATAGAATATGACCCCAGTAAACCAACGGCTTTGGTAGCTGGTGCAGTTTACGCTGTAGTGACGTTCCTCCTATTCATACGTCTATTCCGGAGGAAGAATTGTTGGGGACTTTGCTTGCCCCTCGGAACGTTGGGTGAGTGCAGGATATTAGCGGCAGACAGTACAAGAACTACATGTTCATCAACCCTTCAGCATTCTCAATCGGATTCTTCCTACGATTTGCTTCTACTGAGAACCCCACGGTTTTTGGCCTGTTCATTGCGACACAAATCCTCATCGTTGTAGCACCTGCAGCATTCCTCGCCTTCAACTATATTGTGTACGGCAGGCTCATACGTACATTCGCCACGAGTAGGGATCGCTATAGCTTAATTCGACCTGAGAAAGTGGCGAGGATATTTATCATTAGCGATGTGGTGACTTTCATGGTTCAGGTACGATTGAGAGGTAATTGGTATGAAATGTCGACTAAACATGTCGCTTAGGGCGGTGGCGGTGGTTTACAAGCCCAAGAGGACTCAGCCAATGCTGGCCGCGTCATCTTGCTGGCCGGTATCATTGTGCAGGCACTCTCTTACGTCGTCTTCTGGTTCCTTCTCATCCATTCACACCGTGTGTTCTGCAATGATGGGAAGTTCGACAAATACAACTTCCCTTGGAGCCTTATGACGGCTCTTCATATTTCCTCTGTCTTCATTATTGTAAGTAATTTACCTCTCATCCTTTATTTGGTCAAGCATTCTGACTCCGATGTACCTTTAATAGATCCGGGCTACGTATCGAGTTGTCGAACTCGCGCAAGGGAATGACGGGTATCTTTTAACACATGAAGGTACGCATCCCATTTGCATTAAGCGACGTAGAAATCTCACGAAGTTCGACTATCATTTTAGTAACCTTCTACACGTTGGACACTATCCCATTATTCTTCGCCACAGCTATATACACATATTTCTGGCCGGGTGCACTCATCGAAGACGTCTCTTCTCAGGAGCAGCCGCCGATGCAGATGGGTCCTGCTGCAGCTTGAGTATTTATATCGTTCGGAAGGATAATTTTGCAAAAATCTGAGTCATATTTACATCTGTTTTATCTTATATAAGTTGTTTTGTTGTCGTCATACGTATACCGCTGAGCCCTTTAAATTTCATCAAGTTCGCACTGTCTTCGACCTTCTCCACTCCTGATAAATTCCTAAAGCAATATTGCATGATGGTAACCCTACATTAAAGGATGGGCTACTTGGGTTCAATGCAATTTCCTTCGTTGCGAATTCCGATTGTGTCGCTGGTCTTGTATCGTTGCAATCGCTAATAGAAACAAGTGCATACACTTGGACCCACAACAAGTCGCAATGCATTAGTCAGCTCTCTCACGGTCACGGCTTCCTGTCCCTTTCTACTAAGTACTTTCTTCATAGTATCTGACCTGGACCGAATAAACTATCCTCATCCACTCATTATGCTTAGATTGCTCCGGCGACATGTACTCTCTGTGAAAGACGTAAATACGGCGCGCCGGGTATGTTTATCATCAGCGCCAAATACCCCAACACCTTGGTTCGTAGACCAGGAGTATTTGCCGACTCGAGCACACCCACCTCATTCAGCTTCTCCAAATCCCCCGCAAGAAACTTTATTACCACCCGACTTGCCACCTCACCTAAATAAGCTTCACTCCGAACTCTCACGCTCGCCTCATGTTGAGAGGGGAGGCGTGCAGATCCGCCCTCCTCCTGCATCCGAAGCGGGTCCGAGTTTGCCAAGTGCTCTACCTAAAGGAAGGCGACGGAGGGGACGCACAGATATCGGTTTAGGAGTCCCAGATAACGGTGGCACACTCTGGAGATGGATTGTGATTGCTCAGGTACGTTGACTTATCTGACCACCGTCGTGCAAGGCACTCAGACGAGCACCTTGATCAGGTGAAAGAGGGTACCGAGAACCGCGGCGCGATTGAATCTGTCATGCGAGTCGTCCGAAAAGCTGTAAGCATCTAGATTCTTTAATTTTATTAATAGCAATGGGCTTATGCAGGACTGGCTTTGACCAGTTGCTCACGGCCGAGACCCCAGTAGTCCTTCCACCGAATAAAAAGCGCCGCATACAGGACGGTTGGGGAATGCTTGACGCAGGAGATTTTGCAGTACATATTTTGAGTCGCGATGCTCGAGAAAAGTACTTTCCTGGAGGCACCCAAGTTCGTCAATGGCAATGGTGATAGCGCGTATGATAGTGGTTCCAATTTACAGAGATTCGTCCCCTACTCCACAAGTTGGGCGACTTCGACGGGCAATCCCGAGCTGCGTTACGCAAACCGAAGGAAGAATCCCTCCCGTTCTCATGCCACATGAACTACTGAGCGTATTACAAACCTTGAATGGAATCTGTACGACATCGCATGGAGCATCCTCCTCTTTCTGATGGATTTCGCATAATTCAAACGCTCAGATCAATCCCCTTCACTTGTCTTGCTCTCTGCGCCGCTCTCACCCCCTGTTGGACCCTGGGGGTACTCATCTAAAATTTTCAATGACGATCGGTTGGTTGATCAATGCCTTATCCTGTAGCCGAGCGGTGATCAGAGCAAGTTATCGGAAAGTGTCAATCTTTCTTGGGCGCTTCCTTTGAGTCCGACTTGGTACGATTGATATCTGGTTACGAGAGCGGGAAACTAGAGCAAGTCACCTACGCAATATCATGACAGAAATAGAGGCTCGTTGATGTTTGATGCTTTGCTAAAACCATAACTTATGTCTTTCTCCGGTGACTCCGTCATTTTTCTTGGCAAGTGTTCAATTCAGACAGACAAACTTTTCAGTCATGTTTTACCCGGACACTGACCGCAATGCACTCAAGGTTGAATCCCGCTGATCACCTTCAAAGTCCGACGGCAGATAACGGCATGGCTTCTGTGAACTTTGTCTAATAACGTCTTCAAAACGCAACCCACGGAATGCAGTCGGTCATGCGACAGTCTTTAGAGCTTGTGCTAGTTATTTTTCACACCTACCATATATCAAATGGGATGCCGCTTCTGTCGCCGTTCGGACTGTAGTGCGCCTGTTTTCCGATATGCAAGGGCCCATGGGTACGCGCTTCCCAAGTACAGGAGAAATACCGCGCGTTACCGCGGAGCTACTTTATGTCCAACATCGCCGCGCTAGGCTCTTTTGTTGACTCGAAAGGTACCGTGAGGGAGCAATAAATGTGCGTAAATTGGTTCATACCGCGGCTTCTGTTCCGGGAGGTGCTGGCCACGGGGTGCTTTGGAGCTCGTTAAGAAAATGGATTTAGGGTGCCCCTAGGTGCGCACGTCACTTGACGTTATGGTGCGCATCTGCTACTTTTACGCGTTTGACTCCCGGGCTTCTCTGTTCCGTATAGCTGATGCAATGAATGCTACATTGGCGGCGTCACTATAATTATGATCTGATCAACACAGCATTCATTCACATGAAATTGTATTCGTTTGAGCCACAGCATGGGTGATTGCTGAGTAGTAGTAGAAGAGGAGAGGAACGCGGAAGTGGAAGGGGAGAGCATGCGGAAAATGATATCAGAAAGCTGATGAGCCGAAGAGAGAAGAGGGAAGAGGCGGGAGTGAAGGTGGAATGGTCCACAGGGAAAGATGTGTCCTAGTAACTGAGGGACTGTCATAATGATCAATATCTGCCGGTCGGAGGGAGCGAATTGCTTGCAATAAAGGGCCTATGGACAGGCCAGTACAGTTGAAAATGTCTTATTGCATCACATCATAATGCATAAATGGCATAATGCATAGACTTTTGGCCAGACCAAAACTCAGGTCCTCAGCCAAAATGTATTGTCATAATGCATAAATTGTATAATGCATTGGGTTTAGCCCTCTCCCAACGTTATGCAATAAGACATTTTCAACTGTATCAGTACTCGTGTATAAAGCCTTTCAAGTTCAACGCATGGGCCCGAGTCCTCCGCGTGGCACGTGTCATAATCCATATAAGCTCCCCGGCTAGATTCAGAAAGCCTCTCAGTCTATTCATTCGGCGCCTCTTTACTCATTTGGCCTCCACTCTCGTTCGCCTTTTACTCCCCATACAAAAGAACGCTGGGCGTGCTTGCTTCCCAACTTCCCTCTTTCTATCTACGCCATGTGCAATGGCAGACGCAGCTCATCCTGCTAGCACTCCTGCTTCCTCATCCACTCGTGCAAAGAAACGCAGCCGGCAGAAGACCAATCAACAGAAAAGAGCCTATGCACATGATGCTTTGATCGCATTCGAGCACGTATGTATCAGCAGTGGCACTGCTTAACTACTACCATCATGAGGCAATCTGATCCTTATAATGCGGTTTGTAGAACCGAACTTTTGCAAATGCATTTAGGGCTTGGCTTGCTCATGTGGAAGAGACGCTTTCACCTGAGGAACACAGATCAGCTGCTAAATTTACAAGGGCTATGCGGTCGTTCAGCTCGAAAAGCTCTGGTAAGGCTAATCTCTTGTTCTTCCATTCCCAATCTTAAATAGAAGGTGTTGTATTTTACTAGGAGAACCGGACTACACTGAGACAGAGCGTATATCTGCCGACACTCTTGCCCGATGGGTAGATGATCTTGCTTGGTCTCTTAATGGTGTATTTGCTTTATCCCTCATACTCCTATTTGTCCATATCAAAACTAACTACCAGTGGATCATATCGCAGTAAAATTTACACTTGATGAGAACGCTGGCAAGCTCAAAACACCGACAGCGCGGATCGGGAATAATTTTCGCTCGTTGATCCATTTCCTGGCTAGTATACATGCCTTTACGCAGAGTGATGTGAGCTATTTGCTTGATGAATGCAGGGCCCTCGCAGATGACCTAAACCGGACGGCGCGGGTCAATCGAATCATGGAAGAATATGCCATCTATGTTCAAGAGGCATATTTTGATACAGGACGGACAGTGGACGAAACCTATTATGGAGAATACGAAGTCGAAAGGATCGCCGGGCGACGAATCCTCGTTTTGCGGAGATATGATCCTGATGGTGCGTTGATGTTGGGTGGCGTTCTGACATCTTGAAGGGAACTTAGAATCCGCTTTAGACGATTCAGATACTTCAAGCACGTCTTTAAGATCGTTTACGACATATTTCCCTGCCCCACTGGTCCAGATTGTCAAACGCGGTGATACGTTAACTCTGCAGATCTGCCACCTTGAGCAGAACAAGGCCTGGGTTCCGTACATGTATTCGTAAGTGGATTATTGATATTCTAGAGCCACGTCACCAGACTAACGTATTACAGTGGATTCACGCCATCCAGAGAGGACGCAGGGACCTCTACTCCGACGGAAAGACAAATAAGAGCTTCATCTGGACGATCCGGAGACGATCCAACAGCCGTGCTACAGTCTACGCTAATGCGACTCGAAATGTCACCACGCCGGCGGTCCGAGAACAGCCCTAGCCCAGGATCAGGGCGACATGGTGCACGCTCCCGGACGCCTCAGCGGGTCGGCTCGGGACATCGGCCGCCGCCTCCCCAAGCGCCTGGATTCGACTTCACATTTGACGAGGCGAAGTTTACGGATGAATATTTCCGTGCGTGGGATGGTGACATTGACTCCGACGAGGACTTCTCGGACCTCGTGCGCCCGCCAGATCCTGCACTAGATGACGAACCTGACAGTCCTGCTAGTGGCGATGGCAGCTCTAGCAGCGAACCGTGCGTGAATTTGTACCATGCGTTGAGGGAACGGCATATGCATTCATAACTGCAACAATGTTAATATCAATGATGATTGTGATCGACGCTCTTCATATCATGACTTGGCAAAGCCACCATTCCATTTTTGATCTGCGGCTCCATTTTTCATATTCATATCTTGCGCCCGCATTTTTCCTCCGTGCTTCCGCTCTTGCTGCTTGATACGTATGTCTCTTACCGTCCGAGTCATGTACCCACCTTAGAAGATCCATGCATATGAACGATAGACTGCATGTTTGCATGTGCTGAAGCGAAAAAAATGCCGTAAATTGCTGTGTACAAGTATGTAATCCTCTCTTGAGGGCGACTCGGGTGGCGGCCACAAAAAAGATCTCGATAAGCGGAAGGATCGACGGTGTCATGCGCAGGCTAAGAAGGTTAAATGCAAATCTGGGTCAGGCAATGTTTGGCCTCATGCCGACAGAGACGGCCGGAACCAAATCTTATCACCCTTGTCCTTTGTTATATCCTTTTGGTATTTAACTAAGGGACAAGCGCGAATTATGTACAACCCTTGTGTGCGGGAAGGCATACAGGCAGGGAACGTTCCCTTAAAAGTTACCCTCCTCTGGGAAATCAACGCTCTCATATTGGCCTTTCACAAAGTAATCTTTCCGGAAATATCTACCACTACCACGTTGTAGCCTTCTTCCATTTCTGTATCAGAAAAGCAAAAGATGGAATTGGTGGCTTCAAGGGGTGAGTAAGCTGAGCTAATTCTTTAAATCTTCTTGCTCTTACTCCACGTTAAATAAATCGATCTGCGAGAACTACGGTTAGTTTTTAGGATGCCAAGAAGGGACGAAGTTTTTGTCTCTTTATTCTTGGAAACTGGCAGGGAAGTGTGAATGATAAGATTCACTTCGGAGGCAGAATGTGTCGCGGGAGAGAATGATTTATGACTAAGATTCAATGTTAATAACAGTACTTTGGGGATAAGGAAGGTACAATCGATAGTTCTAATATAACCCTCTTGATATCTGTGCCCTTATCGTCAATACCCCAAGCAGAAATGGGCTTTTTGCTCATTAGATCAAACTTTGCGGCTTTCTTTCCATTTTCTTTTGTAATTCAGGTACAGCATACTTGTGTTCTCTTTGTCGAAATCTGTATTGTGCATGAATCAGAGCCGATAACTAGTGAGTATAAGCTAGTGGGCGAAGCACAAAGATCAAAGGCAAGGAACATATGCGTGAGAGTACATCATGTATTTCCGTTGAGAAGTTTATTGACACTTACATGACTGTATCAGCTGTGGGTGGTAGCACAAATCTTTATCTATAAGCAATATGGATGGGCTCTAACTCCTTCCAGTGCTCACGCTTATGTCCTTTCTACATGTAATTCCTAGGCTTTATTAAGAAACTAATCAAGATGCTGTGTGGGGTGAATCTGAAGTGCATTGCCGGATGACACTTAGTAAGCAAAAATGACTGGTAATTATGATGTACCGATTATGCTTAGACCTTTTGACATTCCTAACCTAGCTTTCATACATACACACACTGATCCTGGATTTAGAAGCATAGTCTCCTCCTTCCTTCAAGGCATGAAGATTTTGATTCACATCTTTCATGTTGTTTCTTCAGCTGCAGAGTCTGCAGTAATTATGAGTCACGTGATACGAAGATGCAATATCAATAACGTGACCGAGACTTCTGTCCAATCATGAACTAATTTTTCACCATTTCCTTTCTACCCAACTTCAAAACCAACTGGAAAAGTGGTATACCTCTCGCGGAACTACACTAGCGTCCGAAATACTGGAGACAAGCTGATCTCGTATGCTCCTTGTCAACCTAAAGTAGCCCTTTATCAAGTATTTTCAAGCATCGTGTACTGCGAAGTTCGGTGATTCTCAAATCCCAGGAGCATGGGCATTTAGCATTATCAGACCGAAATGTTCCAGACACATCCATCTGCATGTGCTATTGTATCTCTCGCTGCATGTGCCAACGCAATTTTCAATTTAAAAACAACGACGAACGCAAAAAGTGCCAGCTCACCCAAGCCGCAAAACGGAGGCATCGCGCACTTATCGTGCGATCGAAGTCCATTCAGTTCCTTTGCATTGGCATTTGACTATGACGACAGGTTCGAAAGCCTTAACAGGCTATGACGTTCTTTAACTTGGAATGGACCTTTTGTGGAGCTCCGTAGCAGCACTTTATCAAGCGCTGGGTGATAAGCATGGGTCGCTACGTCGTCCAAGCCTACGCGTGGAACTCTCTCGAATCTCGAATCCTGCTGCGTCTCTTTTAAAAGTAAAAATACCGCTGGTTACTGGAGTGCGAACCGTAGGCTCCACTGTTTTGGCTTGTTTTGGGATCTTCGAATCTCTATGAAAATCACGCGAATCAATTGAATGCCTCGTGGGACGCAGCGTACCGTTTCTCATGCAGTTCATATCGAGCACGTCGATTCTCCCACTGTCTCTAATTGCGCTGCCGAAAGCTGGTATTTACTCACGCGCGATTCAGGAGCTCAAGAAATGTAGACGGGGTTGTCGCACGTCGTGTCCTTTCCCTCTTCCATCTCCTCTTAAACGGCCTACTTAACCCTTCCCATCTAATCGTCGGTAGTCTTCAAGACATCACATCTTAAAGGCATTGCATTTTCAAGGCATTGCAGACTTGTTCAATTGTGCCTTGGTTCTCCTGCAACTTGCAATTCAGGCCCGTAATAATAGTTGGTGGGTACCATGTTTCTCCACCGAATGCTCCAGCACGCAGCCACCTGTCTATTCCAACCGCCGTGCTTGAATTGACTCCAAATATCACGCTCCTCAGCCGACGACGAATGACAGCCTCGGTAGTCCTGCTTAGGCTTCTACTTCTTGCCTTGATCGTATGGGCGAAGCACGACGGTCAGATTCCCGACGACGATGGCGGCGATGATGACCACTCATCCTCTTCACCTGCGATGACGGCGGCATCTCCGCCACCACCACAAACAACATCAACGATTCTTGCGACTTCAACTCTAACCACCAATCCCTCCGCTTCCTCTCCGGCCAGTTCCTCATCATCTGCCTCGGCCGTCCCCTCCGGGGCCCTCCAATTCACGCCTCCCGGAAACGTGACAACATGTTCTCCAGCGTTATTTACGTGGGAGTTCAACTCGAACACATCTGTCCCGTTGACTATAGTAGTCACCAATGAGCGTGCCGTTTCATCTCAAATTCCCGCGCCAAATCAGTCCGCGCCACCACTCGTCGAGAGGACGCTCTCAACGACTATCGACGCACGTACATGTGTTATTTCGTGGTCACAGGTTAACGTCCCCGAGGGCACGTACACACTCCTTGCGTCAGATACCGCTCACTCGGGTGTCGTCTCTGCTCAATCTTCCCAGTTCTTCGTTAGTCAGGGTTCGGACACCTCGTGCCTCAGTCAAAATTCAACTACGTCAGCCAATGGACCTTCGTCGTCTGATTCCGGTGCATCCGATGACACGACTGATCCTCAGTCGCCCTCAGGCGGATCCAAATCAATGAGCATTGGGGCCATCGTGGGAACTATCGCGGGTATTCTTGTCGGCGTAGGTGGACTATTACTCGTGTTTTCTCTTCCTCGTTTACGTCGCCGTATCTTACGATCCAAGCCACCTCAACGACCTGGAGGGCCATACATGCTTTTCTAATTGGGTTCGATGCTTTCAATCGACATTTTCAGATGACGATCTTTCCCTTCCTTACTCACTTGTACTATATAGAGGGACGAGTAACGCAGAAAATATTACTTATCATTGATGCTACAATATATCCCACAGAATTATACAAGTCTCATAGCATGCGTGCGAAAGCGAGTAAAAAATTGCATTCAAGCCGTTGTGAAGATGAATAATCAAATGTGAAGTGGGAGGATAAAATGTGAATAAGGATATTAAATGGTGGCAGTGCCAGACAGAAAAGGAGGGGTTATCTCTAAAGCTCATTGTTGTCCAAGTGAACCCATGAAGCTTGACAGAGTAAGGCTCTCGTATTCCTCCTCCGCGGGGAGGTCCTCGAGACCCTCGAGGATATTCTTTTGACCGAATTGCCCGCTTCGTTCTCTCTCCTTCCGCTTTTTGGCCGCAGCAGCATCTTCCTCCTGCGTCGTCCGCTTGAAGAGATCAAGTACTAGATCGGTGTCCATGGACTCTAGCCCCGCATTTTGCTGTGTTACTATTGAATTTGCTATGTTGAGCTTGAAACGTTGCAAGCTGAGATTGGTGGTATTGTTAGTATGAAGGCTCAAAGATGACGGAAAGTCCGGAAAGAACGCACCCCATAATCTTCTCTTCTAAAGTACCTTTCGTAATCAAGCGGTATACATTCACTACTTTCTTTTGGCCAATTCGGTGTGCACGATCCATCGCTTGGAGATCCTTCATCGGATTCCAATCGTGCTCCACGAATATGACCGTGTCCGCGCCAGTTAAAGTCAGACCCAAACCACCCACATGCGTTGTTAATAGAAGACAATCAATACTAGGATCTGCATTGAAGGTCTGCACAATTGCATGTCGTTTATTTGGATCTGTCCCGCCGTCAAGGCGCATGTACGTTACGCTCGGCATGTGCCTCTTGAAGAGATCCGATTCGATAATATCGATCATCTGCTTCAATTGGCAGAAGATGAGTACGCGGTGCTGCGAGAAGACTCCTGCGGAAGTGTCTTCCGTCTCGAGGAGTTCACTTTTACCCGTCGTATCGACACTCGCAGCTGCTCCTGTACCGATGCCACAGTCAAGAAGGATTTGTCTGAACAGCAATGTTAGACGATCGGATAAACAGCTTATTCAAAGAATCTGCAATGACTTACTTGAGTGCTAATAACTTCGGTGCATGTGTTATATCTCGCAGGCCCTCAACGGTGTCCTTAGCTTGTACCCTCTCCAAAGCCGCTTTAATAGATTCTTGGTCGTCTTTTAGAATCAGCGCCGGATGATTGACAAGCTTTCGCAGGTACTGAAGTGACTGGAAAACATGCTTTTGTCCAGGACCTTTATTGACATCGCCGTTACTAGTCTGGACAAGATCTGTAGCCGAGTCGGCGGCATGAGATTTCGCAAATTCGTCATAAAGAAGCCTCTGCATGTCTGAGAGCTCGCAATAATAATCCTGAATGATCTTCGGTGGTAGATCATTCAAGACATCCTCTTTGAGACGCCGAAGGAGGAACGGCAAGACCTGCTTATGGAGCGCCTCGAGTGCAAGGGCCGCCGCTTCATCATTCTTGGACTTGCCGTCCCTATTCGATAATATTGGTTTGCTGAATCGCTCGTTGAATGAATATTCGCTGCCAAGGAACCCTGGCATTAAGAAGTCGAACAAACTCCACAATTCGAGAACATTGTTCTGAATAGGTGTCCCAGAGAGGATAAGACGGTGGTTAGAACGAATCTGCTTGACCGCCTTTGTCAGCTTTGTCTTTGAGTTCTTGATAACATGACCTTCGTCCAAAATGCAATAATGCCAGTTCAGGTTCTGTAGGTTCGCAATATCGTTCCTGACTACCTCGTAAGACGTAATAATGATATCGTAGGCGGGGAACTTCGATAGGAGCCGCTGACGGTCTCGCGCTGATCCCACATACATGAGGGGTTTCAAGGTCTCCGTGTACTTGAGGATTTCATAGTACCAATGGCCAGTAAGAGTCGGAGGACAAACGATAAGGGAAGGCAAATGAACCGAGTCAGGGGACTGAGTCGCATTGTATCGCTCTGCACGCTCGAAGTGCTTGCTAGCTAAAATGCAAATTGATTGAAGTGTCTTTCCAAGACCCATGTCTGCAAGGATTGTGTCAATAACGGCAAATATTTGTCTGTTGTTATATGACTCACCATCACAAAGGATGCCATGTAATTGGTATTTGGCGAGGAAAGCAAGCCAGTTGACTCCGTCCTGCTGATATTTTCGTAGCTCGGCATTTATTTTCACTGGCAAATTGTACTGCTCGACCTTGCTCCCGTCTAAAAGTTGCGTTAAGAACATCCTTTCCTCCTGACGACGGCGAAGCAGCTCCTCAGAAAACTCTGGAGGGTCTGGAAGTCCAGCCTATAGAAACGTTATCAACAAGCACCGAGTGAGTATATGATACGACGAACCTCAAGAGGGACCATCTTCACTAAGGCTGCAAAAGTATTCGTAGCAGTCGTTCGGATATCATTATCCGTGTCGCTCATTCGTCCAAGTATGGGTACAATCAAGAAAATAACATAAGGTAGAGCCTTGATGTCAAGTTCCTGTACTACATCTGTAAGGGTGTCAGCGCATTAAAATCATACGAGTAGGGGAACTTACGATAGATCAACTCAACAACGCCCTGTCGGTTAGTTGTGATTTTGGCATCTCCCAGGAAAGGGGTGATCTCTTCAATAACATATTTCATCGCCTGTACCGTAATTACACTGCAAATCGTTGCAAAGCACTTCGCGGTACATTGACGAATGATAGCATATCGACTCCGTAGGGCGAGGCTCAGCTTCGGTAGCAGCTCGACTAAATGATCGTGAAGCCCTTCATGCAGGGTAGTAGCGGTAACTTTCAAGACACTCAGCGAGTCGATCACGTCCTGACCCGTTTGCTTGTCCATGAGTTTATCGGCATCACGAACGGTAAAATCTGCGAAAATATAAGAATCGGATTATAAAAGAAAACTTGTACAGACATGCCTGTTTGGAACGTAGCCAACAAACCGCCAGCCATAAACTCCCACATCTTGGGGACCTGGGCGAACAACTGCTCGCCAAACTTTGATGACAGCGCCCCGAAGGCAAGTTCTGCACCTCTTCGTGAAATCCTCGCTTTGTCCGCCTCGGACGGGAAATCCACTTGCGCGATCTTCGCACCTTTCCCATTTGCTGTCTGCGACTCGCTTGCTAAAATGGCCTTTGCTGACCAAATGCATTTCTCCAGTTGTTTAGTCAGTGCGAATGCAGGCGTCTGTCCCACATCCTGACAGAGGAAGGTACACAAGTTCTTCACGATCTTCTCGGGAGGCTGGGCAATCTTCATAGCCGTACACGTCGACACAAATGTGGCAACGGCTGAAGCAGACCTCGCTTGCAAGTCAATATTCTCTTCGTTCTGAAATTTGTCGTCAGTAAACGACAAATTGGCTAGTGAAGAGATCAAACCTTGATGCCGTTCATGATTCCTTTCACAATTGGCGAAACTTTCTCAGGCAGAATCTTGAGCGAGACATATGCACCAGCAAAGGCCGCAGACACCCGAACGTCGTGCTGAGTCTTAACCTGATTATAATGTTGGATTGACGCCTCCAAGCGAACTCGTTTTTCGTGCAAAGAAATCAATTCCTTCTTCTTCGTTCGTCCAAGGCCTTCTTTGAGCGAGGTGAAGATCGGTCCGATGACTTGCTGGGCAGTGGCAATCGAGAATGCGCCTTCTTCCGTACCATGAATATCGATCGTCGCACCCAAGAACGGAATTGCCTTCGGTGAGACCTTGCAATCTTGCATAAAGGATTGCAGAAGCGCATTGCACTCGTTGAAAATTCTACCAAGAGAAATTGCCATCTCATGATACGCCACAGGAGGATCTGCCTGTAACCACCGCAGTATTTCATCTGAGACCTCCATCACCAACGTCGACTCTTTCACCAATAATTCGTGTTTCTCAACACCCGGTGGCAAGGGCATTTCGTCGTATTTATGCGACCACTCTTCGACAATGACTGCCGCTAAGAACTTCTGCAACATGCTCGGTGATTGAATGTAATGTCCGAGCATTGGACGGAACATCTCATCATGCCTCTGGCCTGATTCCGGCCACGTTACGCAGAGCCATGCAAAAGCTTTTGCAGCTGCGACGCGTCCACGCAGGATAACCTCAACGGGAACGAGCGTCAGATCCTGTGCAAGCATGTTCTTGTCGACGTTATGTCGTTCCGGTGCAGGTCCATTGCCGTTTTGCATGCCCACAGATGGATGATACAGAGTTGCGGGGTCGATCGGCACACCAAGAGGCGTCATGGCAAGTGCGTACCACTCCAAAAGTGTCTGTGGAGTTACCAGAGCCATCATCCATCCATCCACAGTACGAACCACTTCAAGAACAGTCCACCAAACGTCCAGTGTTGCCTGTCGGACGTCGGCTCGCTCTTCGACAACCAAGTTCTGTACCAACAGTCGAAGGAATGCAGTATTGATCCATTCATTAGGCAAAGTAGGAACTTTCAAGAACGAATGCAAGGTATTGACAACGGCGAGGCGAACAGATGCGATCGTATGTCGGAAGAAGGGAAACAGTGTAGGAGCTAGATCTGTCAAAGGTTTGCTATTTCTGCTTGAGTATATGAAGAGACTCGGTAAGATAGGTTTTACGTACAAGCTGTCCGGAGCGGCCAAAATTTCGATGACCTTGTCGAAACCGACCAGCTTTCCGAGGAGGTCCATTACAACTCCAACACTCGAGCTAAGGTCGTCTTTCATGTCACCAAGACAAGACCACAAAACGGCTAATACTCTCGGAAGCTCTTCTGGTAACTGGCCAACGAGCTGGGACGTAATAGGGAGCAAGCACGACGCGGCGACGGCTCGAACGTCATCGTCAGAGTCTCCTAACCTGGAGACGAAGGAAGGAACAGACAGAGTCAGCAATATTACAAAACCGTCATGCATGCTATTTACCCCAGTACGGCGGCATCCACAATACCACGAAGGACATCTTTTCCACTCGTAAGTCCTTCAACACCTTCCTCCTTCACCACATGTTCGTCCACAAGATCAGAGCGTACCGCAACCTCATACTTGATCCCGAGTAAGCCGACATGTCTGACTTCCCACACATACTGAGTGCCATGACCATTTTGCTGATCATTGACACCCTTGGCGACTTTAGCGTCTGGTAAGGGATGCTCTAGGGCAAAGTCTTGCTTAATCATTTGAAGGAGGATGTCGTGAACGTGCAAGACCGAGCGACGCGGCATGTGGATGAGCAGGGAGGCAAGCGTTTGCGAGACTGTCTCTCGAACAGGTGCGACGACCTGATCAGAAACGAAATCTCCGAATCGATCGAGCACGAAGACGCAGAGGAACTTCGCAGCAAGCGCATTGCACCATTGTTCGTGATTGATTGCGTTTTCAGCGGCTGATGCGTCGGCTGGTCGAGATCAAGGATATTAGTTAATTCTCGACGGAGAAGCGAGAAAAATGAGTTACCTCTCATGCCTCCGCACTTGCCCTGGGCTTTAATAACTTCTCGCAGAGCTAAGGCTGCACCATGGCGTACCTCCCATGCGGGACTGAAGAGATCAACTTCAAGCACTTTGACTACACCATCCCAGACCCATACACCTGGCTGAACTTCGAGGGCTTTTGACTGTTGTGCAGCTTTCGCCTCAACGGCACCTCCTTTTGTAGGATCAACCACGACCTTGTCCTGAGCAACACCTGATTTGGAGTCCTCAACACGAGACTTCTGTGCTGTTCCGTCAGAGGAAACAAGACGAGCTCTATGAAAAGCGTTAACCAATTTGAAAGTTAGCATCTTTCAATAGACTTACTTTGCAGACGACCCGCCTGCAGGGGTTGCGCTGTACTTGGAACCGTTTGGCGGTGGTGGAGGGGCGGATACAAAAGCAGCATTTCCCGGTTTTCGTTTTCGCTTTAATCTGTTACGTTCTCGAGCCGACATTCCAGCCAGTTCGTCTTCGGACGCGACGGGCGTACTCGACTTCAAACGCTCCAGGGGAGGTGCGTCCTTCTTTTGCTGCTCTGTAGGTGAACCAAGTCCTTGCTGACTACTTGGCTCATCCTTTGGAGTGCTGACTTTCATCTCCGCATCAACATTAAGTTCGTCCGCCGCAGCGAGCTCCTTGTCAAGGTCCATTTCATCGTCGTCAGCAACGTCTAGGAAGCCTAAGCCTAATCGTCCCATAGCCTCTTTACGGGCTTTCCGTACTTCGGCGATGTTTTGAAAAATGCCGGCAGGTTTGGAGAACTCTTTCCCAGACGACGCGAGAAGGCGAGTCTTGCTCTCCATGAGCTGTCGTACGGAAAAATTTGAAAACTCGGGAGGCGGTAACGAGGCGGCATCTTTCGAGTCCTCATCTAATCCTGGAGGTTGCCAGAGAGGAACGAGGGAGCATATTTGAGATAGTGCTACTGAAGCAGCTGATCGTGTTTCGTAAGATCGTGAGTGTAGATAAGGAAGGACCTAGCATTAATCATGAGTGTAAATATAACGTGAATTACAAAATAAGGTTTGGATAAATATAACATACTCGAGCAACGACGGACATAAGTTCAGCCCAAGCAGAGGGATCATCTAGGGAGCCGTGCAAACAGATAATATTTACATCGTCCCCGCCGACGTCACTTCTGACGCTCTTGGCTGCAAGCTGCGCGAGCTGCTTTGCTGCCGTCGTGCGCACCGAGGTCGACGACCCGGTGTCCAGCAGAATTAATAGTCTGTCTAACCTGCATTACGGTGGCACATATCAAAAAGGCCATTCAGTTTTCTAAACCGTCTTCATCCCAGAAAGGAAGGGAAATGCTGACCAACCTTGAAGTCATTATAAAAAATGTCGGGAATGTCCGGGCCGAAGCGCCGGACGAGAATGCAGGGCGTGTCTGGCAAGATGGGGGATTTTTCTCACGTCTATCGCGGCGACGCGCCTCTTTATCACGTCTCTTTTTATGCATTTCGAACCGACGTCACGCCGCATCAATCGACTGCCATTTTTGGTTTAGCGCAGAAGTCTGGATAATGTTGGCCGCACAGCCACGGAATCTGCTGTGGACTCGCGCGTGCACATCGTCTTCCCAGCTCGCCAGTTTCGTCCGTGCGTCCATGACTCGATGGCCTCGTTGACAGACTTTGCGCTAGCCGCTCTAGCTACAATCGACGAAGAGCTTCACAACGGTCACATGGAGTGCTCTGGTATACAGTTTGCTCCAATCAATCCCTATGCTTATTTATTACTCACTTTAACTCCGTAAAATATTTGAATTAGCGCTGGCGCCTTGTGGCCGGGGAAATTTAGTCACGCTACATGCCGCAATGCGCAGACAATCCCAAGACTACGCAAAGGAGCTTTCGGAACTGTGCTCCTCTTCACATACAAAGATGAGAGAAACGCACAATGATCCTATTCAAAACCTTTCATGGCGGAGACTATACACAGACGCAGCCCTTGTCTGGACCTTGCTTGATATTCTCTCCGAACGCAAATCACAACCGATCAAAAACGAAAATTTCTGGACAGAAGCTGTCGGACGGCTCGATCATTCAATCGTCATCGCAGGTGCTCCCGGCGAAGGCAGGCTTGATCTCGTCCTAGACACGATCGAACAAATCCAGATTGTGTACCTCGCGCGTAATCATTCTCCATTTGATACAAACCTTCCGGTTCCGCCAGGTCAAGACACAGCGCGGGATGATCCACAAATATCAGGTGCATGTCTGCCCGTGCCAGTCCTTTCAAGCCCGCCCTCAGTGTCAGCATTTCGGGCTGCTCATAGCCGAACACCATTTATTCTGCGTCGGTTTGCTAATGATTGGCCGGCTATATGCAGGCGGAAATGGGCTTCTAAATCATACTTACACAATGCTGCAGGTAGAGGACGCATTGTTCCAGTTGAGATCGGACGCGATTATCGGACTGAAGACTGGACGCAACGCATGATGGGTTGGGATGAATTTCTTGATTATTTATTCAGTGACACGGATTCAAACGAAAATCCTGACTTAGACAAAATTGATCAGACGAAAGTGCTTTATCTCGCTCAGTACGATTTATTCAAGCAGTTCCACTCTCTAAGGAGGGATATTGTCATTCCAGACTACATCTATGCATCGTTATCTCCTCCAGACCACTACCCACAATATCGGCCGCCGGCTAACGACGAGGAACTCGTTCTGAACGCTTGGTTCGGACCTCGGGATACCATATCTCCTGCCCACACGGCAAGTCGACATCTTACAAATCAACCTTAAATTACGTCTAAATGCTTCTTTCTGACGAATCTTACAGGATCCATATTTTAATTTATACAGTAAGCTAACAGATTTTCATTGCTTTCAAGCCGATTGTAGCTCTTATTCGCAAACCAGCTCAAGTCGTAGGTCGTAAAACAGTATGGCTCGCTCCACCAAGCGTTTCAGACATACTCTCTCCAGTTTCTGAGAGCCTCAATTCCGGCGTCTCATCTCCGCCCTTGCTACAGCATCATAACCCCACTGAAATCGGCACAACGAATTCGATGCTGAGTAACACATCCCAGTTAGACGTTTTCGCACCAACTTCCGACCTTCAGAAGGAACCCAAGTTCTTGCAAAAGGTTGTTCCCGTTGCAATGAGTGCTGTCCTCGAAGAAGGGGACATGCTCTTTTTCCCACCGGGCTGGTGGCACGCATTTCGCAGCGAAACTCCTAGCTTCTCCGTCTCCATGTGGTTTTGACAACATACGGACAATTTTATTTCAGCAACTCATGTGATATTACAAATTCCACTCGTCCTTTTATCTCGGGAGGGAGATGCACATGATGGGTTTTAATTAGATCATCGGGGGTTGGTGCTAACAGCGAGTCGAGGCCCGCTGACGGCTAACGACTAATACCTAATACCTATATTTGTCCTAATCCGCCTTTCGTCGACCAATTTTATCCACGCCATCGTGGCATCATCATGATTTCGGGATACTCGTAGGTACCTACTTTTTCACGATCACGTCGGAAGCTAACAAATCGCTAGTACACAAAGTGGGAGAGGCAATGAAATCTAAGGACCAAGTACTACAGTAAGCGCCGAGCCGCATTTTTCTTCCTTGGAGTGGACGACTTGGAAGCTCCACGTGTAGAAGTGATGTCCTACTATACATGATCCGGCGTTATAAATAGCTACCGGCTAGAGAACGTGCTAGAGACGTTTTGATCATTTAGGACACCTGTCTTGTCTTCGCATTCGATACAATCAAGGGAATGGCCGCTCGTCTATTGATAGGGAACATTCACGGACCAGAGATGAAATGGGTGGCTGGGCGTTGTGAACCTCTCGCTATCTGTCATTGCCCGAGGTCTCAGAGTTAGAGTCGGGAGGCGGAGGTTCCTCATCATCGGAGTCCGACACCTCCGTGCTGAATTGCTGATGGTTAGGATTTGCAACTAGAAGATCGTCTGTGTCATCTGGCAAAGTCCATCGAACGTGAGTCAGGCGAGACGAATGGTTAGTATTGAGTAAAGTTGAACAAAGCTTACTGTTTTCTTGACGGCTTTGTTCATAGCTTTCCTCAAGCTCTCGTATGATCGTTTCCTGCATCTCGGTTACGTCCGTGGCTGATGTGCACGTCTTGTATCGATCGATGTACGGCCTGTGAGAACACGTCAATACTGAACACATAAACAGTATCCAAAAAAGGGAGCAAATAGACGTACTTATTGACTTTATAAAACGAGCTTGCCCAACCAAACGGTGCAAGAAGCTGCTCCGCATACATATCGAAACCAGTGATATAAAAAGCTGCTGCTAACGCTTCAACGCAATTAAGACGCCAAGGCTTTCCGTAATTTGTTTGATTTGTTGCTAACAGATATGGCACTGCAAAATAAAACAAAGATCAAATTGTAAGTATCACAATCAGATGGATATTAGCATGGTTAGCGTACGCAACCGTTCATGCGGACTTGATATCTTGCGCCATGGAATCTCTTCTAGTCTTGCCCATGAACATTCAACGACAGCTACTCCGCCACTCTGAACGAGTTCACGATCCGCAGGACTGATCACCTGTGTACCCTTTGGTCTGCCATAGCAAAAATGACATTAGTATATGCGGTAATCGAAAGCCGTGAAAGTCGCTGAAACGTACGAAACTACAACACCCCGAAACTTAGAACCGACCTTAAGGTCTCGTATAAGTCCTAATCGAGCCAGTTTCTTGCCTGAGCATCGACGTGGGTCGCAGTGATCAAAGTCCTAAATTCAATCCGATTTCTTTGAATTCATGTTTAGTGTAACAGCCAGATACACATACCCACATAGCAACAGGTACTTCGATATTCACTTCTACGTTATCGGATTCCTCGTCCACCTCATCTCCGGAATGTTTTGAATCGTTGACAACGTCAATTGCACTATCGGGACGAGAGAGATCGGTCTCCCAAGCCTGAGCTCGTCGTAAACGTGCATTATTCGAACCACCTCGACCTCTACCACGAGCATCACCTCTTCGATTGCTACTGCCACTATTAGCGCCTCCTTTCTTGCCCATCGTGAACGCGTTTAACGAGTGTACGAAGTGATCCTTGACTCTGCGCGAATCTTCTTTCTGGTACCTCACGTGACACGTTTTACGACAATTTCCGCTTCGCCGCCTGAGACTGATTCGCTCTCAACCACGCGTCTACGACACGCACAACGATGAGACCAACCCTAGCATGTCTCTCCAAAGCCTCAAGGCGGCCTCTCACCTCAAAGCGCGGTAACAAAGACTACTACAAAGGTATACATCCCTCTAAAACACGGCCGTTTGCCTTCAAGCTAACTGAAAAACGTCCTCTTTTTGCATTCATGAAGGTACACGACAGGCCTCTCTTCCCGGCCTACGCACAGGCGCACCAGGAAAATACTTCGGACGAGGGACGAACGCATACCGCTTACTTGACGAACGTGTGCGCGTGTTCGTTGCACCTCCTGTGTCTGAGCTCAATAATTCACCCGTGCGTTTTCTTTTTCTTGCATTCTTCCTTTACCTCCTCTCTTCCGTCTTTCTTCTGCGACAGAAAGAAAGACAACTGATTGTCTTCTCGTCTCGTATAGTTAAAACCATATGTCCGATGGATGACACATCTTTCAAAAGAAGAGATGGACCAGCAGCCATTTGGTCGCTTACCTCAAGGAGGCCTGAACGGACAGGTCTACCTCGACACAGTGAAGGGCAGATTGAGGAAGCCCGCAGACACGGAGGTGGCGCTAAACGCTTCGGGAGAAGCTATACCCTAATTATTTTAATGTCCCAGGATTAGTCTAAGAGTTTTGCTCGACTTTCCTACATCTTGCAGATATCATGTACTATATTTTCTTCGACATAATCAAACATAAAAATTGCAATGATAGCAAAGCAAACTAAACAGCAGACTAAACAGGTCAAAATTAGAGCTTGTATCCCTATCCTTCCCGTCAAAAAAGACTTCGTTCGGGGAGCGGGGCGTTCAAGTCGAATTGTTTGAATTGAGACTCAGGAAAGTACCTTGCCTGAACCATCCTTCCAGCGAAATATCGACCATCCAGCTCACGTACGGTTTTCCATGCTGCAGCTGGTCCATTGAATGCTACGAAGATCCTCACGGCATCTTCCTCGTTCTCTGGCGGAGGTTCAACGAGGTGCACGAGCACTCGGTTTACAGTTCCATTCTTCGAACACTCATCCCCGATCTCCTCCCTTAACTCATCGTCCTCTGCATCCTCCGGGCCAACCATATTAGTGAGCACGACGACACGGCTCGGTGGTCCGAACCGAGCAAGATCCTCCCGAGTCTTTGCATCCTCGTTTGCGTTGATTATTCGTCCCCGAGATACACCCATTCCAACAGGATCTTTCGGTTTAATCGGTCCCTTTTTCGCCTTTCCTTCGGCCTCTTGCACGACCTTCTCGACCGTAAGAGCGTTAACGATTCCCTGGCCCTCCGCACCAAGACCTTGTCCTTCTTTGTGACCCCACTTTGCCATCATTCGAGCTGCAAACCCGTGTGGATCGGGTCTGGGCAAATGTGTATTTTAATCATCTCATCCAAACAAGACAAAACATGGCTAGGCATACCTATCCTCCACTGTATCTTTTGCAGGTAAGGCTTCGACTGCGGCGCCATTTCCTTCCGCCTCTGCAGAAGCAGAAGCAGCAAGCTTCGCAAGACGCGCAGCGACGGCCGCAGCTGCCTCGCGACTATTTTTGAGACGGGCCTCGAACTCAGGATTCTGTGCACTTGAAGTAGCTGGCGCAGAGGTCGGAAATGGTTCTGGCGGAGGTGGCACAGACGGCGGAGCGAATGGATTAAAGGAAAGTGTCGGTTCTGGTTCAGGACTTGGTATTCGAGTCGGTTCCGGTTCTGGTGCAGGTACAGCGCGTCCTTGGCTCAATGCTAAGCGGCGCTGGTATGCCTCGTCACCGGTCTCTGTCTTAGTTCGCGGGGCTGGAGTCGTAGCTGACGGAGCAGCAATACCTTGAGACATGGCCAGACGGCGTGCATAAGCCTCGTCCCCAGTCATAGAGGTGTCGACCACAACAGGAGGCGTATCATCCATATGCCTAGCCTCGTCCTCCCATCTAGCTATCATGATGAAATTAATTAGCTCGGATAATGCGAACAAAAGTACCATCATCGATACCATTCTTCGCGGGTCTGTCATCATCATCGCTATATGAATACTCGCTAGCGGAATAACTATCACTTCTATATCTCTTCCTTTCATTTTGTTGCCTCTCGATAGCGAGTCTCAGCCTTCGCTCCTCTTGTTCGCGCTTCTTCCATTCCTTGTACTCGTAATAATCATTGGGTCGAATAGGATTGTAAGGCTCTGCTGGGTCCCAAGTCGGGACAGCTGGAACATTTTTATTCTAAATATTAGAAATAATAAATATATAGGTGTGTTTAAGATAAAATAGAAGGACGATACAAGCCTTCTTGCCCTTCCGTTTTCCGGATCCAACATTATTTTTCTTACGTTTTGCCCTAAATCCGTTCACGTCCTCATCGAGGACCATCGATGGTGGCTTAATCTTCTTGCCCCATCCCAATCCGGTGGACTCATCGACCTCCTTGGGCTTCTCGGGCTCGACGACGTTTAGAACTGGCTCCGCTGCGATGATTGCAGTTGAGGAAACTGTCGTTGCGGCGATCTGTGCGCCGACGGGCAGGGCACGAGATGACGTGTTCGGGGCCTTCGGTTTTGCTTTTGGTCCGCGTCGTACAGGTGCGAAGGCGAGAGCAGCGGACCAGCCTAAAGTGGGTCGGCGATGGAATCGCATAGCAATAAATCATGTACGGGTAGTCATTTAATACTGTGTTATTACGCTTTGCGGACAGTGGACTGAATACCGGCTGAAGCTTTTCCCGCTGCTGCATCGGCTTCCGTCGCAGGGCCCTCAATTGCAATTGGTGCGGGTGTACTTGCTGAAAGAGATCTAGATGGAGAATCTGAGGTGAGAGACTCGACGACGTCTTTCTTCTTCTCGTCAACCTGAGGCGTTATTTCGGTTGAACTAGAAGGTAAGACGGTCGTTGCGGATGAGAACTGGATGCCGCCGTACAGGCCTCCCGCTTTACGAGGAGGTTGAGCCATGGTCGGATAGTCGTGGGTGGGTAAAGAGTCAAGAGCAAAGTCCACTTCGTCACGTTTCTACGCCTTCGGTCAACTCCTGCCGCCGGATAAGGAAACTCTCAAATAAGGTCAAACAATGACCAATAACTATAATAATCTCAGTCAAATCCAGGGTTTGGTTTGCACGTAGCTTACATTCGGTATTCAAAGCAGATGCGACTCATTGGATCAAATGGTATTCACCAAAAGAAACGAAAACGTAAATAAATTAATCCGGTAAATAAACATAAGTTAGAGCGATGCCACGGCTCTCGCATGCTCTTCGTATTGTCCCCACCCGTAAGGCAGACCACTGCCAGTCTGCCAGGCGTCGAAGCTCATGGCCAATTGGCAGACTAATCTCACGCAATTTTGGAAATATTCCGTTCATAATCTCTACCGCCCACTCTTCAATGTCAACTTCGTAATTACCGAATACTTTGAGCAATTCTAGTTGAGTGAGACGTTGCCCCAAAGCTTTCAAAGCTGAAGTTTTGAACAAGACCGATAACTGAAGATCGCGAAGGGAAGTACAGGACGCGAGTACATCTACCCCAATTACTGAATGGAGGTCGTTTCGCGGTGATTCTTCTTTGATACAGTACTTGAGAGCTTGTAAATTCTGTGCAGCCTGAAGTAGGATAGTCTTGACGTCGTAGTTGGGACTGTATTCCGGGACGACGACTGTTAGTTCTCTCAAATTCTGCCATGCATCGAATGCTATGTTTGAAAGGTTTCCGTGTGTTATCCGGACTCTGTCCATGATTAGAGTTTCCAAGTGTGGCAAGTGTGGTTTGAATACTTGAAGTTCACAGATACGTAAGTCTACATTCATAAGTTCCAAATATTTCAAGTTCTGGTACCGGGAAGCCAAACTCTCATTCCAACGTAGTGATGCATTGATAGGCCGATTGACTTCAAAGGACCAGTACCATTGCATACCTTCCACACGTACCTTTGTAATACCTTCAGTGTAGTGGAAACTCCGCAGATACCACTCTGAGTGGATCGCACAGTCACCACCCAGCGAGAGCTCAGAGAGATTCTCGAGGCGGAAGAGCGGTGTTAAGCTCAAAGCGATAGTGTTGACTTCACGACACGGGCATTTCCCCCCAGTTGGGCATATTCGAGACACAGGATGTAGACGCAGGGCTCGGATCCGGTTTCCGAAGTATGGCTTATCAGCTAAAGTCCGTGATAAGAGGTGGCAGGAGTGATATGAGCGGATGTGGGGCGAAGAGTATAGAATGCGACGAGTGGCACCAAGCCAAACAGAGGAAACCAGGGACAATTTCGCTAGGTCTTTAGGATGATAAGTCAAAGAGGCTTGCTGTATGATAATCGGGACCAAATCATCGATTGGAAATGGACATCGACTCGCAGGTAGAGGCTCCATTCGGAGGGGGGCAAAAAGGAGTAGGGCACTCGCAATGTATGAAGTCTTTTGCAGTCCGGAGTTAAAAATCAATTTGGGTCGTTCACTGTGGCGGGACTGACTACCATGTGCGCCGGAGATCTTGGCGCCGCAATATTCAGACGTGACAAAAAGTAGCTCCATTATTGGGCGTTGCATATTCACTTAGTCTTACAGCGAATGGGATATGGAAGCTGTAAGATGGGTGAAGTCGCCGACTGGGAATTGGATATGTCGTAGGAAAAGAAGGGTGGACGAAGAAATGCTACCGAAAGTCGGGGTGGAACGGAAATATGGTATACACGTGATCGTGACGCGGACGTTACTGTGGCGCGCTTCGTTAGAAATCGCAGGACCAGTGCTGCAGACTATCGATCCTTTCCTTTGTGCACCCGTCCCGTCAAAATATTGAGTCATGCCAGCCAGAGTATGCCATCTTTCGCCTCTACTTGTTCAAATCGCTATGCTCATGATATTTTTCCCAACAAGCGAAAGAAGGCAAATCCGGAAGTCGAAGATTCAACTTCTCCAAGCGCTCCACTTGGAACACGTAGGTCAGCGCGTCAAAAAGACGCGTCTGCGATACCTGGTCAGATATCTATGCTCTGTTACATAGTTAAGAAGAATATCTGACGCATAAATGCGTCTTCGAACCCTAATTTACTCGTAAGTAGTTCCCCATTTCAAATCATTCCAAGATGGCTCATTGGGGTTATTGCATATAGAGAGAATGTACGCTCATGGGATATTTATTCGTCTTCAGAACGCATTCTTACTTTTGGATAGTCTTCGGATGCTGTAACTAGAAAGAGAAAAGCTGTGTTCGTATGTTTCGTTTTGATGATGTTTTTTCACTAACTTCGTTCCAGATTGGATACCCAAGAAGTGTGCTTCCCGCGAGAGCCAAAAGTTAAAATATTGTAAACACTGAGCAAATCTTCTAGGGTTAATGTTCTTCCGCATTACTTAACGGAAACCTTCGTGCGTCCGTTTCTTCCGTTCCTCTAGGTTAACACCTAATAAGCTTTGCAGTGACTTCATCTTAGTGAGGACTGCATGTTTTCCATTCGCAATACTACGCTAAGCCACCGAGACAGGAAAAGAAGACGAGGAAGCGGTCAAAGGAAACAAGACCGTCTGCCGCGACTGAGAAGAAGTGAGTTTTCTTTGGAACCAAAGCATCCGGTCCCGAACCGGCGTCATTTCAAAATTAAGAGCACGTGTCAACCACGTGGGCGCTACCATTAGCCCTCACGCTTCACCTTTCATGCTTCTTGCGTACTCTCATCGTCGCGTACTGATCCGCTGTGCTCAGCAGTAAGGCGACGGGCTCGGGTAGCTGTACGCGTTTGCGTCTTGCTTTCTCTCACCTTTTTCCTACCTTCGAATGCCTTTCTGCTCATGGTGCATTTCTAATAAGACAACCAGCAGTGATGACGGCGCAGAGGAAGGTTCAGCTCCTACTAAGAAACGGGCTTCCGGGAAATCAAGAGAGCAAGAAGGTGTAAAGACGCCGGAGGAAATCTTCGACACATATGCCGACGCCAATGACCCTCAAGCAATGGGTGCAGAAGGACTTGAGCGACTGTGTAATGACGCTAATATTCCAATGGACGGTGCCCGTCCACTGTTGCTCTCCTGGCAACTCGACGCGAAGGAGCTCGGGACCTTCTCACGCGACGAGTGGATAAATGGTATGAATGAGTTGCAGTACGTAATCTCCAATTTCTTCTTTTAGACAGTAGTTTATTCCTTTGATTAGAATAAGGAGTCTTGATTCATTAGCCGACGCCCTCATCGATCTGGAAGAGCTGATAGTGTTGCGCAAGCCTCCTCCAGCCAAGCCGACTGAACGATCCATCTCAAAAGGAATTAAGTCAAAGTCCGCGCCACCCGCTATTGATAAGTACAAGAAGGACCGTTATTGGAAATACGCGGCGACTGTCGACTCAGCTTTCTCGGAGTTTTACGGCTTCTGTTTCACACTTGTCAAGAAAGAGTGAATACGCCCTTATATCTTATCAATAGAACAGTTGATGCTCATCTTCTATTTATTTTAGGGGTGCTCGCAGCATAGATATGGATGTGAGAGCCGTGTTCACATGAATGTACCTTCTTACTTCACTAACACTACGACTAGTATGCTTGCGCCTTCTGGTCGGTTATTCTAGCACCGACATATCCCCTCATGTCGGAAGTCATAGATTTCATAAATGTGAGCTGTGCATATACGTATATACGGCGCCGAACTGACACCACCCAAGGACAGAGGGACGTATAAGGGTGTTAACAAGGACCTATGGACTATGGTTAGTGCTTTCCTAATACCATTACAAGGTCAGGGCTGACAGAAGTGATGAAGATGAAGGAGTATTGTGAATCGGTAACTCCCAATCTGGATGGCTACGATAGTGAAGGGGTGAGTTAACTGAGTAAACAAGCTAGTATACGATATTCACACATTCATAGGCTTGGCCCACCTTACTCGACGACTTCGTTGAATGGAAGAAGGGGAAAGCCGGTAGCAGCGCCGGATCCGATCCCGAAAACGCTCGGCCCCCTTCCACCTGAGATCTACGCATATAGAGATATTTGAAACTACTCACAATGTACGTTTCGGGTGTTATTATCGTCCTGAAAAGACCAGTTAATTTTCGTGAACAATAGATACCTAATTACTTACTACGCAATATTCCTCATTAGTCACTGTGTCGTTATGTTATAGTTGTCTTCGATAGCAGAAGTATCAAGTCAATACTTCATTTTGTTCACCTGACATGCGGTGTGATGAATGCTGTGCCGGATGAAACAAAACATAAAATGGATGTTTACAATTACACATCTATTCTACAGTTGTGCAAGAACGAGAAACTAAGAGATACAGCTAATACACGTGTACAGATACATACATACAGATACAATACATTTGAGATTAAATTAAATAATATCAGTTTTATCATTAATCCCCCTCTCAACCCCCTTTTCCGATTTCTCAGACGAAGTCAATGCCATGGGCCTCAACGGATCGTATGCTTTCCATGTCTTAAATACGGGAATCTACCAGGCCTCCTAAGTCCCTTGATTGCGATCGCGCGGAAGGAGGCTGCAATCTCGCTGACGGAGGTCCGTCGCGTTGTATTGAATACATCGGGAGAAATGAATAATTCTGCGAACTCCGCCCCGGATGAAGGGAACGAATCCTGAAAACTGGGAGCCTGCCTCGTACCGTCCTGATTGGTAAGTAATAAATTCGACACAGCTCCCGTATGTGTGTTATCCAGCAACAGTTTATTCTGTCCCTGTCCTTGTTCCTTCTGACTGTGTTCCCGAGAAAGAGAAGAAGACGAGGTAGTTGGAGGATGAACCTGGAACATAAGCCGCCTCCTCCATAACCTAGGATTAATCCTGCCCAGACGTCGTAGATAGCCTTCATCCTCCACCGACAGATAGGACTGTGATCCAGTCGTACCACCAGTGCTAGTAGTATTCACAATAGCCGGGACGACGATAGTGTCGGGTAAGGTCGGCAGCCCTAACGAAGCTCGTACTTCTTTCCAGTACCCGTTGATCTCCATCCCAAGGAGCATAGTCTCCGACTCATTTGCAAGTCCTGCAAGCCCAGAGTAAGATGGATAATAAGCAGAGGCATGGGTATGAATATCGTCAAGCGCAGTTGTCCTCTTCGCTTTTAGCCCCTTGAGTAAACGAGTTCCAGTTGCAATAAAGAGAAGTACTAGCGTTGCGCCAGAACGATGAGTTGGTTGTGGTTTCGTGATCGAGACCATATCCCTGGCTTGCAGGATAACGGGACCAAGGAAATGAGAGGCGGGGCGAGAGGCCAAAACTTTTGCCAACAGATTTAAATGAATTTGAAGCATGCCAGCCTCGCCTGAAATGCGGTCGAGAACAGGAAATAATCCAGCCGTCCAATGTCAGCCTTTGACAGGTTAGTCAGAACTTAAATCTTTATTTTTTTAAATGAAAATTCTTATTTTTTTATTTCCTGTAATTAAGTAGTTCCCTCCCGGCGAAAGTCCAACCTCTCACTTCAAGGCTTGTTCACCGACATTGCCTGCATCGCCTCTCGCAATTCTGCCTCAGCAAACACCGCAGCCTCCTTCGCTACTACCAACTTCTTCTCTAGCTCTTCACTCGTCATCGGCCGCTTATGACCACCCTCGTCCACCATACCAAGCTGGTCAAACCGCGCTAAAGTGTTACCCACATGCGGCAGGGATCCATGAGGGTCCCAGCCTTGGTCGTTGGATGCAAGAATTGTACGCACAGCCGCCAAGTTAACCTCGCGATGCAGTTCCTCCAGTTTCGCCAGTTGAATCTCCATCCACTTCGCGCGCTTATCTACTGTTGGGGTCAATGGTTCAAGCGAATCAGTATCAAGGTCTTCGTCATCCTCCGCGTCCTCAGGTAAATCATCGTGAACGAGGCCGTCGAACGATGTCGAGCTGTGCAACGCATACTCATGCTTCAAGTTCTTCAAATCCTGACTGAGTACATCGAATATTGAACCCCAAGTCGACTGAGGAAGAAGCTGTACCAAGTCCGACATTGTTTGGGTCAATGTTTCCAATAGCTGCTGGAATGATGCAACGGTCTTATCATTGAGAGGGGACAGGTGGTCCGTGAAAACCGCTCCGGTGACTGGGAAGGCAGAAAGCGCTCGAGCCATGGTATTGTAATCCAGTGAGATCTTGGTAGCCGAATTAATCTTGCTCGTATCGAAGAAGGGATGAGTGTCGAGGTAAAATTGTCCCTTTTCTACGTCGATGTCTTCAAAGAGTTCCGCAACGGACTTTGCCTTCGTCGCAGGACCACTTTCAGAAGACTCCCGAGTCATACCAGCACTGTCAACATCTGTCTCTAAAGAAGATCGCGTGACTTCGGACACATTGGGTAGCTTCGGCGTAGGAAGCTGAACCGACTCTGAGTTAGCGGTCACGGCGGAAGGAACACTGGATTGCGTATCATGGGCTACATCATCCTCTTTCGGAATCCTGATCGGCTTCGTCGTCGGTTTGTTCTTCTTCGGCATCTTTGACAATATGGGCATAGGTGAAGCAGTCTCGACTGCAGCACTGCTAGACTGAGTCCTGCTCGTGGCTGGCCGAGAACCTTCCGCCTTTTCCGCAGTATCACCCTTTAGACTTTGTTTGGCCTTCGCCTGAGCTTTATTCTTTGCCGCCTTCTCTGCCACCTTATCCGCTTCAACCTTTCGCATCGCAAGCAGACGTTCCTTTTCTAATCGCTCTTTCTCAGCTTCGCGTTCTGCCTTCTCCTTTGCTAAACGCTCTTTCTCAGCCTTTTGCTTCGCTTGTCGCTCCTTCTCTTCGGCTCTCTCCCTAGCAGCTCGCTCTCGCTGTTCAGCCTTTTCTTTTGAGATACGTTCTCTCTCAGCTGCCTTCTCCTTCGCTATGCGCTCACGTTCGACCGCCTTTTCTGCTTTCTTCGCAGCCTTACGATCCGACTTTGTCTGAACGGCTTCATCCTTGACAGGAGAAGAATCACGGGTCTGTTGCGCTGATTGAGCAGTACGCGGTTGCGAATGGGTGTCGGAGCTTGCACCAGCGGTTGGTAAAGCCGGGAAGTCAGCAGCCGAGAGCATCGGAGATGGAGCACGGTTTGGTTCCGGTGTAGATTCATTTTCAGGCAATGATGCAGAAAAAGATGGTGGTGATGAGTGATAGACTGATTCAAGAAAGGTTAAAACAGTATTAGCTCAGACACATCCTTACATGTATAATTCAGAAAAGAAGCAAAACCGATAAAACATAGAAGCAAATATCGTGCTTGACAGCAGGCAGCAAACAGAATACAGAACGCATCGATTGCGACGACTACTTTCACGACCATAACAGTCTTCGCGCTGCGGAAGCATGGCTTGTGGAGAGAGAACTATACACATTGGCACGTAAAGACTTACCCAAAGGTCCTTGATTATGGGATTGACCTTGAGCAATCATGGGCGAGGTCACCAATCCGTTGGCGAATGCTAGCGACGAAGGGACTTGTCCCGGAAAAGACACGTTATGCTGTGACGTGAATTGCTGACCATGCTGAAGAGAAAGCCCGGGAGGTTTGCTTTGGGATAGGCCCGATGAGAAACTACTGTCTGGCGGAGAGAAGTGGAACCCGCCATCGTTCCCTGCAGCGGACATATATGGAACTGACGACATAATGGCGGGATCATGGAACGGAGCTCGAGAAGAGCTTAGTACATTATGGTTGTCTAATAGCAAAAAGATGTCTGTTATCGTTCCGGTTACAACACAGTGGAACAGGGAAACAAACCAGAAGCTCCAGTCGTGCGCACAGCCGGGCCACGGCCAATACCCAACATGTCCTTCAAAGACTGCTCAGATGAGCCCATGTCGAAGGGTTGAAAGCGTGTTGTCTGAGGTGCATAGGATGGTTGTGTCGAATGAGGAAGCGCTTGTGCATGAGCATAAGGGACAAGTGGAGATCCACGCGTTGAACCTGGTGTTCCTGTACGCGTTGGCATGCCCAAGCCTGGTGGAGGCGGGAACTCATGCTGTCTCTGGAACGGCCATGGTGCATGTGAGCTCGTTCCTGAGGGCGGATTTGCATTCTCGGCCAGCGAAAGAGATGATAAAGAGGTATTTGCACTCAAAAGTGGAGAGGACGTCCCAGAATTTAGGAATCCACTCGAGCTTTGCCTTTCCCGAGCAAAACCAAATCGTGACATTCGGCGAGAAGCGTCATCGTCCGGTGCTGGGGAAGGTCGTTGAGCAAAGGTATGAGACGGCGTCTCTGGCGCCTCTCCGAAAGGATTGAATGATCCAGTGTATCCTGACGAAGACGACGCAGTCCTTTCTACTCCAGGTGCCTTGAAACTTTCATAAAGAGGCCTAGACGACATAATACCATGCGAAAGTCCAGGGGGTGGGTGGAATGGCGACGCATTATTGACTGGACGCCCGTCGGAGAACGGATCAAAGTGCCCACCAGGCGATAACGCTTGGTCACTATCTAAGTCCGGAAGAGCATCAAACTGTTCATCGTCGACGGCAAGCTTCGGATCTAAATTGAAATTAAAACCACCCGATTCACCATCTCCGCCAGTGAGATTCTGTAAGGTGCGATCAAGATCCGGGAAGGGACTAAAGGACGTTGAAGATGGTAGTGCTTCACGACGATTCATAACATCGTCAAGCAACGCCTGGGCCTGAGTTGAGATCTGATAAGATGAAGTCGAAGCCTCGCGAATAAGAGGGGAAGAGGTCTGTGCAGTTGAGGGCGTTGCAATGCCAGGCGGAGGAGTACTCAGGCCAGGAGGTACGGCTGGTAAACCTGGAGGAGCCGCCGTTGTAGAAACAGGAGGGGTAGCCACTCTTGGAGCAGACAAAGACGGCGATGCAGATACGGCCTCTCCAGAGCCTGCATCTGATTCCACAGCAACGGAAGAAGCTGGGGAGCGCGGAGGTAAGGGATTCTGAGAATCCTTCCGCTGCTTCTGCCTAGCAGTTTGAATGGCAGATGCGGGAGAAGCAGGGAGTTGAGGTAGACCCGCAATGCTAGGTGTGGAAGGTCGAGACGAGGACGCCTGCGATGAGGGCTTCGTAGGTTGTCTTCGTTCTGGCGGAGCTCCCTGTCTGGCAGAAAGAGATTGTTGCGTCCGTGATTCGCCCACTGCACCGGACCTGGTGGTGCGGTGACCTCTGCGAGTACCCCGAGCAGAAGTACCACCTGCATTACCCACTGACGAAGGTCCGAGAGCCGGTTTCGTGCCCCAACCAGCGGAACGCGGTAACCCAGCTGAGAGAAATAATTTAGTCATCGGACGAAAATGTCCCACAAGGCGGAAACACTTACCACCTTCTTCGGATCTCTTGATCCCGACTCCAGACCTTTGACGATTCTCACTATCCTTCATTGTATGTTTCCTAATAGGGATTAGTATCAACCCAAAAGACTGGATAAGAAACATCTCACAATGTGGTCAGATCCTCTTTGGTGAAACAATCCTTTTCATCACCCCATTCATGAAGGTCCATACAACCACGATTCGTACATGAGACGCCTCGAAGGAATGCAATGCAGTATTTGGTAGTCCCGTAACTCGCTCGCATCATCTCATCTCCACCGCTAGGTGAGGGAGCACCATCGACTACCTGAATAGCGCGAGCGGCATCTTCACGCCGGTAATACGATATATACAACCCGAGGATGGGAGCCCTCCCACCGGGCGGAGTGCGCTTCACAAGCAAGATTTTAGTGATTTTCCCATACTGCCCAAAATAATCACTTGAGCGCAAAGTCGGAATTAGCTGTGAACCTCTGTTAGCATCATTAACGTGATCCAACAGAGTGGGGTAGCCCTACCTCCTCCTTTGCATAGCGTGATCCGAGACCGACGACATACACCACGTTGCGCTGTACGATTCGCACATTTGTAAGGTGACGCCTCCCAAGGGCATCAAGGTCCTTTCTTTCGCGTTCACGCTGTTTCTTTTGCTGCGTTAGGCGCTTAAGGCTGGTTGACGAGTAAAATAAGCGAAAAAACTAAGTGGCATCATTAACCGGAACCGGAACAACGTACTCCTCTTTGTTGACCGGCTTAAATTGGACGGCCTCATCAAAATATTCACGACGACACGCAGGACAGCGGCCATTGAGATTCTCTTTGATATGATGCCAGCAGAAACGGCAAATCTTCCGGTACACCTTGCATTAGGCGCCGCTGTCAGAAAGTATATGCGAAAGCGACCGACCTGGTAACCACACGGACACGGCTTGAAATTCAGGTCAGACAAGTCCATCTCCTCAAGGCAGAGCGGGCAGTCTTCATCTTCCTAGAAAGTTGGTGTGCCACCGTAAAAATTTCTCCGAGGAAAGAGCACGGCAAAGACTTACCGCCTCCTCATCACTCCAATACGCGTCCTGTACACCGGCCAGTACGTGTGATTTTGAGGCCGAGGATGTCATATGGCTGCTGTGGACCACCGGAGCAGGGAGCGATGGATGCAGCTTTGACATCGACATGGTGGGTTGGGGAAGAAATAAGCGCGAAGGATGGAGAAGGAAAGGACAGAACGAAGAAGACGCGAGTGCACAACACGTTCCTTCACATTTCACAAGTCCTCTTCAGGGCCGGCGCGCATTACGCAATTGTTCTCCTTTTAGGGTTGCCCCAGACACAGGCAATAATTTATGGCAAAATATAACAAAGTTTCATTTATTTGCTTCATTTGTCAGGAGCAGTACATAAATTAAAATAGGTTTTGTGCTGGCAATGATCCAGGTAGTAGGTAGACTCATATGTCAAGAAATACTACCTGTTACAGATCGAAATCGAAATCATCATTCTCATCGTCCAACTCTTTCCGACGCTGGTACTGCAATGAAATGTTAGCTGCAATAATAGTCCTTTAGTGGTTTGAACACACGACAATGGCTCCCTTCTTAGCTCCAACCTTAGACTGCGCATCCTCGGCCTACATTCGATAATGTGATTAATTAGACTGATCATTACCAGGCATTGGATGTACGCACCTGTTCCAGGAGACTTATCAGCTGATCCTCGCCTACACGCCCTCTCAACTGCCCAGTTTGAGCCATTCGCAGTAGAATAGTCTCCATCTGCGAAGACCTCGTAGGGCTCACAAGCGCTATCCTCGCCACTACCAACATCATTCATCCGTGTCAATGAAACTTCTGACACAACTCAATCAAAAGAAAAAGCAAGAAACAAAGCTCACATCTCTCCCGAGCCTTCTGATCAAGCACAGTCGCCAATAAATCTCTCCTCATCTGCTCTTCAGCCGCGCGTTTCGCTTCTGCGTCTGGGTCATTATTTCCGCCTCCAGGTGGTGATGGGAATCCCTGAGGCGAAGAGGAAGAGGTTTGGCCGGGTGGTGATGCATTTTGACGGAGTTGCTGTAGTCGAGCGGCTCGGATCGCTGCTAATTCTTGATCGTCCATCGTAGAGGCGAGAGCGGGAAGTCAATTGTAAGGCGAAGGATGGATGCTAGATGCTGAATCGTGATCGCCACACGTGCAGCTACATTCTAATTATAGTATACCAGTCGATCCTTGACCTCGACTTAGTCACCACACTCAAAACTTGCACCGAAACCACCATGCCCGCAGAAATATACAATGCAAACCCAACAGTCTTCACAACTTCAAAGCCCTCAAAATCTTCGCTCTCATCGCATTCATTATGGATCGATGACGTAGATGCATCAGATAATAGTGATGACGACGAAGTAGAGCCAATCGACTCCGATGAGATATTCGGTATGGGAATGCATAATTTCTTTCTTCCGTCACGGATATATGCTTACAGTTGGCTGAATAGAACATATCCGGGGAATTTTGGACCCAGAACATCCCTTGACTCTAGAACAACTCGCAGTTGTTTCCGCAGGCCAAGTAGATATCAAAGGGAATAACGTCTTTGTCGAATTCACACCGACCGTACCGCATTGCGGCGCTTCGACGCTCATTGGTGCCTACATACACAAACCCACGCCTTTAGATTCCTCTGTTAACGAAATTGATTGATTAGGCCTGTCAATACGAGTCCGACTGATGCGAACCCTTCCACATCGTTTCAAGGTGGACATTCGCGTCAAGCCTGGGTCTCATCAAAGCGAGAGTGCATGTACGTCCGCATATAGTCGACATTTCCGAACCATGACTTTTCTGATTATTGACTTTCATAGTAAACAAGCAACTGAACGATAAGGAACGGGTTGCAGCTGCGTTGGAGAATAATGCGCTCCTGAACGTTGTGGAGCAATGCTTGAAGTCTCCTACTCAATAACATCGTTCTCTGTGGATAATTCGGAGGGCGTCATGTTGTTAGCACTTCATCACTCTTCACTCATCTTACTCTCATTCATGCCGATGCACACGTTTCATTACATGTAATGCCCTACAAATACACATTGCATATATTCAATACAAATCACATGCAAAGCAATTAGACAGCAAGAGGACACAAAAACAAAACAAAAAATGCCCAAGCTACCCATTTATCTATCTCATCGATGTGACCTACGCCAACTTTGCTGGAATGGTCCCGGACCCGGACTCGGAGCAAAACCAGCCTGCATATGCCTTGGGGGAGTGCTCTGTCCAGCAGACTGAGAAGTGGAGAACTCCCCTCCACCGAACATCATGTTACTCGGGTACATCCCTCCGTACGGAGACTGTCTCATCATTTGCGTATTTTGTTGCGCAATGGGTGGGATGTTGGCGTTTTGTATAGGTGTGGGTGTAGGAGGTTGGGGTGCTTGTGGTGCTTTCCAACTCTACAGGATATCAAGTCAAAAATCGGTTTGAATAGAGTGAAGAAATATACTTACATGTTGTTTCCCCTCTTTGTACAGCTCTTCAAGTTTCTCGTCCCAAAGTCCTTGTTCTTCGTACTCCTGAAACTTGCGAAACAGCAATAGGGCACAACGTGCATCCTCGATCGAGTCGTGCTCGCCGGTTTGGATGTTCTCTTTCAATACTATCCATGAAAGGAAGCGCAGGGAGAGTCGTCGATGACGAGATTCGATGAAGTAGATGTCTACGGTGTCGAGTACTCGGTCTGCAGGTACGAACAAGTCTATTACGATATTTTATTAGTGTCATGGATGTGCACGTGCGAAGGAAGATGGACTTACTGATGATGCGAAAATCTTTCTTCAACCCATGTCCAATAAAGACACATCCAAGATCCACAAGTAACCTAAGTTTTTTGTACGCCACCTTCAATGGGACAAGCGTTTGTCTCGACATATGTGGGTCCAAGTCACCATCTTAAATCATCATCATAAATAAAATAAGTCAACCAATCAAATACTTCCCAGCAGGCGGAAAGAGACACGTACATTTGATACCAGAATACTCAGTCAGATAATCCACGATCGCTTCACTGGTATGTATATGATCATCGATGAACGGTACGCCGAACTTTGGTCCTTCCGTAGCTCGCAGGACGGATACACGAGCGAGACTTAGACGAGCAGGGCGAAGGACTTTCTTCGTACCATCTGACCGATACTCTGATTCTTCCTGAGAAAAGGGTGAGCTAGTGGATACATGTAGAATGAACTGAGAGAACCTGCTGCATCGAGACGAACTCTGCATCAATAGAGACCATAGTCCCTGGCTTTGGAAGCTCGTCCTGTCCTAGTAGTTCATGCTTAATGGATGCGTTATCCCGATTCCTGCGAAATGAAGTAGTTGTTTTAGGTAACGGATGCCAGCAACAAGTAAATACGTACAAAGAAAGGTTTATATCTTTACATAGAATAGATACGTCAAGCTCTCTTGGAAGCGCATCTAGTTTCAATTTGTCCTGCATATCAACCCGCTCATAATACAAGATTGCAGGGACCTAAAATAATGGAGAGTTGTTTATCCATATCGATAAACGCACACGACTTGGAACATACCTTCCAATTACCAGAAAACCCAAGAGCCTCCCGTTCCGAAACGTTCGTAACGACGAAATCATTGAACACAATCCATGGTTCCATTAATTGTCCTCTCTCGGCTTCAGGGACTGCAGATGTTTTATTCAGCTGATATTCAGCACGAACAGGCGGGTCAACTAACTCTTTACCACAGAAACTAGATGTCCGTATTTCTTGCCCTCCGGAACTACTTCCACAATCATCGACTGTCAACAATAAATCCCATTTAGTTCGAAAGTAAAGTACTTCGTGTCGACAACTTACTCGAAGCTCATATTGAACAACCTCAGCTTCGTCAACACCATCGACCTGTCCACGAATCTCAACAAACGGCTGCAAGAAATTACTCTGGCGAAGTCGACTATCGAACCAGAGTCTATGAGACGAATTCCCAGCCTCATATATCGACGTATTGAGCGCTAATACCGGCGGAAGGTCTTTCGAAGGTACGGATTTGCGACTCTCATTTGACGAGAATTGTTTGCAGAGGGGACACGTCGCTTTGTAGACGTTACTGCGAAGCAACGACTCTCGAATGATACTCGCGAAGTCTGCTTGTGGTGGATTATTACCAGGACTCTGAAATAAGTTAATATATAAGCAAAATACAGTTAGAACGATTAAAAGTTCAAGCTTTACTTACGGGTCTTGGAAATATCATATCCGTAACGTGTGCCATTCCTTCCTTTTGCCGTTTCCTCTTACAGCTCGTGCAATAAATATTCGTCTTGGTATCCAAACCAAGCAATTGCGTAACTGGTGCAGCGATCATCGATGGATTCGTGTTCTCGGACGGGATGATAAGAGGATTATGAGGGAAATTATTCCCTTCCGAGCTTAGCTGATCGAGGAGGAACCTGTGGAAGCCCTGAATAGTGTCGCTGTAGGTGTGTGCAGGCTTCCCGTAGTCGATGTACGAAATCTGATTAAATGCTATATAAATCGTTTAGTTAATAATTCCAAGGTCTATATGCGCTATTTAAAGTATGGCTTACCTTGAGCAAGCACTCCAACAGTCTTGCAGAAGTTGCTAGCTTGACAATTGACACCACGAGCATCGCTGAGCATGCGCATAGCGAATCCGAGCTCACAGAGGAAGCAATGCTCGCGATTACAGCTGGTAAGGATATGTGATTCCGCAAGGCGTCGAATAGGTAAACAATAGTGTAGCGTTTGGACGAGACTGTTCGTATAGGAGTTGACGATATGCGATTCGAGTCCGCTATATTCTGTTTTGTTGTAGAAACTGTTTATTCCAGGAATATCGTCAAAGGCCATACCAGCCATACAACTCTAAACGAGAGTACTTACGCAAAATCAAAGTCTTCAACACCGAATTTCGAATACTGGATAGACACCTCGCGGAACGGGCGTGGAATTTCTTCCAGTCCTTCTTCAATTGGAGTTTCTGGCTCCGTCTGTGAGAAATCAACTCAGATACCTCAAAAATCCGTATAACTTCGGCTGTTACCTGGTCAGAGCGAGGTCGCACACTACGGAACCTCCCTTTGTCTTTCTTCGTGTCCGTCGACACCACGTTCCGCCTGCCTTGTAGTTCCTTCGGTAATGTCGCATAACCAACGAAATCGTTCATTCTCATGCTGCTCAAGATTTGCGTAGGGATTTTGGGTGGTGGAGGGTAAGATAAGTTCGGAGGGAGGAACTTGGGCGTCCAGGAGGAAAGCAGCATTGAGTCGTAGTACGGCATACCTATCGAGTTCAGAGGACTGAAGAGAATCAGTGAGGAATCTGGAAAGACAAAGTCAAAAAAATCTCACGTCGAGTCGTTCCAATCAATACTAGGAACTGGCTCGGGAACGTCTGGCCATTCGACCGGCTGCCCCTCAAATCCATTGAAGGGTACTGTCCCTTCCTCATCGCCCGCTGTCATCAGTTGGATACCACCATCGGCATCACCAAAGGCAAGATAGACACCCGTAGCGGAGACTGCTACGGAGCTGACATAGGACGAGACGTCAAGCTTAGACGAACGATAGAATAAGAAACACGGTTTGCGAGTACGTAACGACACGCTTTACCTGATAGAATTCACCA
This sequence comes from Fomitiporia mediterranea MF3/22, assembly GCF_000271605.1. Lineage (NCBI taxonomy): Eukaryota > Fungi > Basidiomycota > Agaricomycetes > Hymenochaetales > Hymenochaetaceae > Fomitiporia > Fomitiporia mediterranea. The sequence goes on from NW_006760388.1 coordinate 2,983,318, forward strand.
CCATCGCCTGGGTTGGATGTATCCACTATATTCACAAGACCTCTCGTCGAAGTGACGACAACGCTGGATGACCGTCGAGGAAGGGTGTTAATAAACCCAGGTCCAGCAGAGAAAGAGGATGGAGGTAGCGCTTTAAAGCTTCTCAGGTCGTAGACTTTCACCAGCGGTTCCGGGAACGGCCTTCCCTGTCTTTCTCTCCTATAAAATTATGGACTTATAATACTGCATATAATCACATACCTAACACCCCAACCAATAGAGAATACGAGGTTACCGCTAACCTCTAAACCCTGCACACCCTTCGTGTGTGCTTTCACAGATAATTCTCCGAAATCACCCTTCGGCCCGATTCGTATGTCATGCGTCCGAATGTAGCCATCTCCCGAGCCAGAGAGAAGAAGCGTATGAGAAGACACGAGGTGAGTCAAGAGAGACGGAGCAGGCCATTGTCTGACTAGAGCACCCGTTGAGCTGTTGATCAAGGCAAGCTCCGGGATACCCGTGGATATTGCAATGTTTGGAGACGCGCTTATTGCATTAGAGAAAGTCGTAACAGTATGCAAGGACCTAAATAGGCAAAATATCACTTCCAGCCCAGCTTGCTGTAGATTGAGCGGTTTACTTATGATACCAGTTGTTCGCTCCGCCCTTGCTCCATTGCCCAACACCTCTTCCCGCCGACCCAAGAGCTCTGACATACTTGTCGCCGACCAGTATCTTCTTCACAGCCAAGTCTCCCCCAACCGGAAAGTGAACGCCGCGAGTTCCTTGTGTGCCATAATATGCTACTACGCTTCCAGAATTATTGCCAGTCCAAAGTGTATCCGACACAGGATCAAATGCCAAGGATGTTATCGGTTGCGTATATAACCCATTTTGTGTCGTTATGGGTGCAATGAGGCGGTACGTCGTCGACATGACCGACCCCGACGATCCAGGCGCGGGTCCAAATTGCAGTCGCGCTCCCAAGATTTAGCAGACACGCGCTTGCTCGGCTGTGTCCGAATACACCGCGTCCTGACTGTGCGATCTCTATGCACTTGAACTCCAACCACGATGGATCGTTGGGAACGACCAGACCCACAAAAGATCTCGTACAGCTTCTGGCTCTATGTATCTTAATTATTTTTTACTGATTATTACATTTCAGTGTGGCGTATGACCGCCTCTTTCGTTCGAATACACCTCTATCAAGGATCAAGGATGCAGCATTCTGTGGACGACTCTTCACGGATCCGGCTGAACAAGACGGCTTGGGAGTGGCGGGAAGGAGCATGGCTTGGAAGGTGAATTATTCGCTTATCTGCTACTTACAGTGAAACACATGAATTAAAGCGATCGCTCAGCTGTTCTTGATACCCACAGTGCCTTTGACGCCCCCGGCCTCCCAATCCCCGGCGAAGCCCCCATTAGAGGCGTTAAAGGTCAAAAGAAAAGGATATACATCGCTTCTGCTCGAAAAGATGCGGGCGCCTGATGGTAGTTACGAGGAGAGCTTTAGTATTCCCGGTGTGGAAGAGTTACCTCGACCATCAGAAATGAGGGTCAATCTGCAACGTGATAACCCACTTAGTCTTCATGAAGATGTGAGTAATTCAAGTGAAAACTTATATTACCATGCTTAAGATTCTTGAATAGAATCCGTGGAAAGAATGGTTCACTGCAGTAGAACTACGAAAGACAATCCGCCAAGATGTTGAAAGGACGTAAGCTACACCCACCTCTCTTCCAATAACACGCCCACTGATTTATTTTGAGTTAATTAGATTTCCTGACCATGACTACTTTCGAGATTCAGACGTGCAAGCACAACTTACGCACATCTTATACGTATACTCAGTGACACATCCCGACATTGGCTATCGACAGGGCATGCACGAGCTCCTTGCACCATTATTTCATGCAGTCGATTATGATTCTTTACTCCCAGCCGAAAATGAGGATCCCGGCATCATAGAGTTCTGCTCGCGTACGTGGGTCGCAGCAGATGCATGGACGCTTTTCGATGTAGTCATGGACGGCATGAGGTCTTGGTACGAATGGCGAGAACCGACACCACCTCCTATGCCAGCAGCTTTGCAGACACAGTATCGCCATGGCCCTCCAGAAGGTCAATTAGAGTTGAAACCTTACGTGGCTCCTATCGTTATTGCATGCCAGAAACTGCAATCACAGATGCTTAGGGCTGCTGATCCCCAGTTATGGCAAGGAATGCAAAAAGCTGGTGTAGAACCGCAGATATACGGAATGTCAGTTTTTCATACAGCGGGTTTTACAGCGCATATAAACTGATGGTACTCGGTTATTGTAGACGCTGGCTTAGGCTTTTGTTCACAAGAGAGTTCAGTCTTCCAGATGCAATGATGCTTTGGGACGGAATCTTTTCCTGCGATGGATCCTTTGAATTAGTCCCGTGGATATGTGTCGCAATGTTGATCCGAATAAGGAATCAATGTGAGCTACGTCTTCTCATCCTTCTACCATGGTTAATCTAATTTCGTGTAGTAATTCCCGCCGAGTACAGTGTCCAGCTCACCTTCCTTCTACGTTATCCATCGCCCCCATCAGACATCGATCCGTCTTGCCCTAATCCCGCCATACTCCTCCTTCGTCAAGCTTTCGCTCTGTACACTGCTCCAAATCCATCAACGGGAGCCTCGATAGCGATTGAGAACAGGAACCTGCTGAACATTCCATTAGACGTGCCTGAACCTCTACGGTCACCCATCCGAACAAGGCCGCCACCAACGAGGCCGCGGTCAAGCACGGATGCGCATAAAGCTGGCCCGAGCAAAGTTCCTCAAGGACAACATCGTCCTGTGCCGCAATCCCAGTCATTACAGATGGGCTTCCCGGAACTTCTTGCGCGAGGTCTGTTTGAGAGGGGAGAAAGTCTCGGGATAAACAAGACAGTAATGAATGCTGTATCGGAGATACGCGTAAGTCCGGTTTGTGATATTCTCCTTATTTCCCCTTTATTGAGGAGTTATTTGTAGAAAAATATTCCCGATCTAACGAGCCAATTAATGCGATCACCATCAGTCGAAAACGTCAACAACAGTTCCTTCCCTCTCATCACCGAGCACCCTCCTGAAGAACGACCACCATGGGAGCATCGATCGCGCTTCGAGATGGAGAAGGACGTTGCTGATTTACGTGCGTTTCAGAAAATGTTGGGCGACGCAGTTGGCATTGCTGTCGATGCACTCCTTTTAGATGAAGGCTCAGACCGAGACGCAGATGAGCTCAAACGGATTAGAAATCGAAAACGCGAAGCTATCGAGAGCCTTGCGCATGTTCGTGACCTATTGAAAGCTACGACTAGTGATATAGACGAGGAACGGCTTTACGGAGAGGAAGAATACAAGCGACGAAAACGAACACCACCTCCACAAGCTAATGAAATCAAGCAATCAGCTTCACCTCCGCCACGTCCTCCTGAACCTGCTGCAGCTGCACGTCTATCCTTGGAGCATCGTAGACAAAGGTCTTCACCGTCACCGAGGACTTCCCCGTCCGTCCCTATAGCATCATTACCGCGTACTCCAGCAATTATCCAACAACAAAGGGATCCAACACCCATAAATCGTACACTGCAAGCTGCGACTCTTCCTCGACAAAGAAGCGGTTCTTCCACATCCAACCCAAATCCGACACCAGAATCAGACCAACCCTACCGAGCACCTTGGAATTACACGAGATCGAACTTCTCAACACCATCTGTAGATACTGCGGTGTTACCTCGACTACCGCCTAGATCGTCCCGTTCTCCAGTATCCTTACACTCTGATTCTTCGACGTATCCGACGAACCAAGTACCTGCCCGGCAGGTCAGGAAAGCGAGTAACGACCCGTTGGGGGCGATACCGTCATAGCCTCATAGTATAGAGCAGTCGTATTATTGTATTGTCTGTAAAACACGCGCGTTGTACAACGGTTGTAGATTTGAGACACAGGCTTTATTGGCGCATCGTACACACCGCAGCTCACTCTCTACAACTGCACTGATCAGATTTGCGCCTCTCTGTCGCTGTCTCGCCGATACAAAGGCCTGGTGTGTAACTCAGCTCAGTTCAGACATTGGATGTTGCTTCAGTCTGACTCAACTCGAGTCCTGCCATTCTGCAACCCCCGACGAAACATAAACGCAGTCCGTATCATCATGTAAGTTCATCCCTTATAAGAAAGCCTTAGATGTATTCGGTCATGTACACTCACTTTCAATGGCAAACGCTACACTTGACTACGGATATGCCCACACTTTTCACGTTCGCTCCGATCCTGAATATGTTGATCCTAGTCTGGTGCCCTTATTTGCCTCTGAAGATGTCACCCAAAAGTACTTTGCCGTAGCCATGTTGACTGTATTAGTCTATAATGCTTGTGTGTCCTACAACTCACTAAACCGAAAGTTTACTGACGAATATAAACTCAAGTCACAAATATGGACAAGGAGGTATGGCGATTGCACACAATCGTATCAAGCACTTGCTGACCATATAATTGCAGATTCGATACTTCTGGGTGAGTTTAATATTCGTTTTCATAAATCCGTGGCTTATGACAAAACAAAGCGCAATCCGTGGTGCCCTACAAGTCTGATTTATTTTGCAGTATGTGCCCTTGTAAAAACTATATGAGATTATTCATATTAAATTTTAGTGTTTAGAATCACTACAATGGACTCCTAGGACAGATCTGTGCCATACTTAGTAAGCAGATGCCTCATGATCCCATTAAATAGTGCAAAGTAATTGACAAGTGTATTTGCTATAGTCAACAACTACAATGTGACCCTTCTGAGGTGGGCAGTATATCATGCTATCAAGAGCAAATGCTAACCTCAAAATCCGAATGTATCATTTACAGTTGTGGGTTGTATCTTCTAATCATACATTCTATTGAATTACTGTAATAATACTTAGGCAAGGCAACTTTGTGGATTACTGATTTATGTAGTAAGTACTCTAGTGTTACTCAATGTCATATTCTTATAACCTAGTTGGTAGGCTTGATTACTATTCTGCTTATAGACTGTATAGAACTTATCTGAACTATGTAATGGTTGTTTACTCATGTATGATTATTTGTAGACATTCTTCAAATTTGTGTTTTAGCATTTTACCATCAGTGTTACAGTTCTCTACTCTTGTACCTTCAGTTCTGAGGGTTCTACACCCTTCTGTACTGGAACTCAGGACTTCTGTCCCTCAGGGGTGCTGTCTATGAACTATATGTGTGCTGACTCTTGCTACTACCCTTCCTTACTTCATCATTCCATTCCTTTGACCACCCCTTCATTCTTTGTTTATTCTATAGTCTCTTACCCTTTGTCCATCCCTTTATTCTTTGTACCTTTATCTTTGACATTCCTTTCTTTCATTCTTCATAGCTTATCATTCTTAAGTGGCTCATACTCCCTGAGTACTTTTGTGTAGTTTAGTATATATAGGTGTACAAGATCAGACTGGTTCTGTAGTCTTGATCTTGTCTACTCTAAGTAGTCCTGTACTCTTAGGCTTACTCTATATACTCTACTCTTGTCTCACTCTCTCTCTCTGCCTGTTCTACAAGTTCCAACTATGTTCTAGTGCTTGTGTTCTGTATTTCTGTTATATAGAATAGTTGTAGCCTGGGTCCCCTTACTGAGCCTTTAGGTCCCCTCTACACTATTACTAACATCAGATCAAGACTACCTATTACCACCCTACAACTCTCCTACATTTTGAGCATTAGTACTTACTATTGTGTCAATCTCTTTTCTTTGTCCCAACCCTTTTACATTTTTAAATTTTAAACTTTCTAAACCCTTTTAAACTTTTGCCACCCTTCTTCTATTCATTACCCCTTTTAGTTTAGTGCTGATTCCTTTATAGTATAAACATGAACCCTCCTACACTAACTACCACCCCTACTGTCCTGCCAGATCAGTAGTTACAAGTAGAACTAGCTTAATACATGTAAACCTCTATCTAAGAGGCTTTTGTCAACTACATACCTCTAGCCCCTTCAGAACCTGTTCTAATTGTTCTGAAAGTTATAACCTGTTCTAGAAAGAAAGTGTATGTAGCCTACCCTTCAGACTTTAATAGGTAGCACTTTAAAGACTTCTAGTACCAAGTTGAACTATATGTGGCTACTACTTTAACTGATTTATCCTCAGATCTTAATTGTGTCCTATTTGTCCTCTCCTTCATAAAGGAAGGTAATGTGGCCACCTAGGCTTAGAACTGGATTGAAGGCTATTAGATTGGAAGTCTAATCTGACTTTAGAATAATGAGTCATATTTGGAATTCATAAGGCAGCTCTATACTTCCTTCATTAATCTGAATAAGAAGTACAATGTACAGAACAAGCTTGTGTCTCTGTAACAGAGCAAACATTCTACTAATACCTTCTTTCAGGAGTTCAATATTCTAGCCTAGAAGGTAGGATTCATACTTAGGTTCAATAATGTCCTTATCAGAATGCTTGAAAAAGCTCTTCACCCAGAACTAGTTAATAAGATTCTTAGAATAATGTTAAAACTGGTCACTTACACTGAGTAGAAGACATACACTATTTCCTTCAACCAAGCTGTAACTCAAATGTATTAAGTCTGTACAGAATGTCTGTACATGTGTCTAGCTCTAACAGTTCCAAGCCCTCAGATCAATCTGCCTGTAATTTGTAATCAATCTGTTCTGATAAACATTAGAGAAGCTTAAAAGTGAGGAGTATACTTTGCCTGTAGAAAGTTAGAGCACTAAATTAAGGACTGCCTACAGAAGTAACAGTACATCTGTTAGGTTATTAGAGTAATAATGAGTAACAAGTAGGATTTGTAGTAAGAAGCCTTTTCTACAAATCTAGAAGTCACCTCAGAACTCTTAGACTCTGACTATGTACTCTAGGATTTTGTAGAGGCCTAACAGTAAATACAGTACTAAAGAGTTATGACTCAGATTTTTTAATGGCTACTTTTGATTCAATAGACACTATAGGATTAGAAGTAAATAAAGTAGAAAAAGCAGAAAAAGTAGAAAAAATAAATCAACAAAATTATTTATTAGAAAGAAAAAAGTCAAAAACAAAAGTAGATAGTTCTCCTATTTCTCCTGATTCTTTTGATTCTTCTCTTTGCACTTTATCCAAGTCTAAATCTGTACAATCCAACCTACCACTTCTGTGTTCTAAGATCTTAGAACATTTGGAACACTACCTAGCCCTGTTCACTACTTAGTAGTTTGTCTATAGTATTAAGTAGGAATAGTCTCAGCTGAGTTCACAGTTGAGAACATAAGTCTATCCTTGTTAAAAGAGAGAGGTTAATGAGGAAATGTTAGTACATATACTTACCCTCTCAGACAACAAGGCTGTACAAGCTGTACATTCTCTTCAGAACAAGTAGTAGTTCATTCAAGAATGTTTTAAACACTAGCTCTAGGTCTCTGTCCTCTTGG
>NW_006760388.1:2993533-3001365 GCF_000271605.1 Fomitiporia mediterranea MF3/22
CTCAGTGTAGGCATCACAGCAGTTGATTAGAGAGACAAGTACAGTAAAGTTTATTGTCAATGTTGTTGAAGACAGGGTGGCAGCTAGTAGGATGCATGTAAGAGGAGAAAGACTAGAGACTTAGAGAGAACAAAAGTGACAACATAGTGGCACAGTAGAGAGTTAGACTTAGAGAGGTGGTGGAGGTTGAAGAGAAAGAGTGGCACACATAAGTATGTCATTATATGCTCTCAATCTTCAGCCGTTGATTACATAAGCAAGTTAGGTATCAGTTGCCCAAGATAATCTAAGTATAATGTACATATTATATACTTATAGTATACTTTTATTAAGATAATAGGGATACAACAAGTGCTCTTACACTATTATATACATTAATATACCTTTTGTATAAATTATAAGATAACAATAGTTATTATTACATTATTATATTATAAATATAACTCTTTTTTAAAGATTATAATTTAAATGTAATACAAGTATAATACTTTAGGTTATCATACAAAGTTAGTATAATACATGTAATAGATTTTATTCATCCTTAGTACTTATGTAGTCTTTATATACATTAATATGTCTTATTTAAACATTACAATTCATTTACAAACCTTACAATTACTTTACAATGTATATACAATACACATGTTACTTTACAAGGTCTATAAGAAATTACAAGAAATGTGACATTTTCCTGATACAGTCTAGAACCCTCTTAGAACAACTCTACTCTAGAATGTACATAGACCTAGCCTGCTAGATTTTGTCTAAGAGTTCCCTGAAGTCTTTAGTGAAGAGGAATTTGACTAGCTTTCTAAACACTGTCTCTAGAACTATACAATTGAATTGACTAAAGGTTTCCAACCTAAGGATTATAAGGTCTACCTACTCAACAGAGACAAGTAGGAGGCACTTAACAAGTTCCTTTAGGAAAATCTTTAGAACAGTCAGATTCAACCCTTAAAGTCCTCTATAGTCTCCTCTTTCTTCTTTGTCAAAAAGAAAGATAGGAAGCTCTACCCAGTCTAGGATTATTATTGTCTTAATAAGGGTACTGTCAAAAACAAGTATCTGCTCCCTCTGATTCAGGAGCTCATTAATAAGACACATACATTTAGAGTTTTCACTAAGTTGGATGTTTGATAAGGATACAATAATATTTGGATTCAAGACAGAGATGAGTAGAAGACTGTATTCTAAACTAATTGTAGATTGTACAAACCAACTGTAATATTCTTTAGACTAACTAACTTGCTTGTAACATTCTAGTCATTCATGAATCACATTCTTACAGATCTGATTAACTTGGAGTATGTTAGTGTGTATCTGGATAACATTCTGATCTTTACCCAGACAGTCAAGCACTATTACTAACTAATTCAAGCAGTTCTATAATAGCTCTAAGATAATAAACTGTTCCTCTAAGAAGTAAAGTACTCTTTTGTATAGGAGTCAGTGGATTATCTAAGCTTTGTAATTAGTGGAGGAGAGGTCTGTATGGATCTGGCAAAAGTAACTACAGTTTGGAACTGGTTACAACCTTAGAACCTGAAACAAGTCTAAGTGTTTCTTAGGTTTGTAAACTACTACTAACACTTTATTTAAGACTTTAGTACTATTGTCTGACCCCTTTACAATCTTACCAGCAAAGATGTTCCTTAGTAATAAGAGGATTAGTAACAGTCTGTGTTTGAGTCTTTAAAGTAGGCTATTACTAGTAAGCCTGTATTAGTAGTTCTGACAGTTGTAAACAAGTTTCAAGTTAAAGCCAACTTTTCTGACTTTACAAATAGAGTAGTACTGTCTTAGTTTATTAACAGAAAGTAGTGTCTAATAGTATTCTGATTAGAATCCCTCTCTACAACAGAACAGAACTACCCTATCTATAACAAGGAACTCCTTGTAATTGTCTGTTCCCTAGAGGAGTAGTATTAATATCTCCTTAGTACTATACAGAAGTTTAAGATTTGGAGTGATCACCTTAATCTCTAGTACTTCTGAGTGTCTCAGAAGCTCAACCACTACTAAGCCTACTAAATGTTAGAACTGTAGAACTACAACTTTGTACTGACTCACAAACCTAGAATACAAATAACAAAAGCTGATTTACTCTTAAGACAAGTAGGTCATAAAAGGGGGGAGAATAATAATGAAAATCTTGTTCTCCTAGACAATTCCTGTTTTGTGTCTAAGACAATCTAAGAGATCTGACTCAAATCCAAGAATGTTGACTTTGTCACCTGTATACAGTAAGCTTTAAGACACATATAGGACTAGGTTGTAGTAAAGTAACTAGAGAAGTAGGCTAGGGATTGGGAGGAGGATAAGGATGAACAGGTTTACTAGGAAGGCTGACTGTACATTCTGAAGGATTGGAAGCTGTAGGAGGACATTGTCTGAGCTTATTACAACAATCTGACTGTAGGGCATTTAGACTGACACAAAATGTAGGAACTCATTACTTAGAACTACTAGTAGCCAGGAATGTAGAGAGAAATCCTAAAGTATGTAACTAGTTATAATACATACTAACAGACTAAGGCTTACTAGACAAGGGTTTGAGCTCCCCTACATTTGTATTAGATTCTAGATTACTCTTAGGAAGAAGTCTTAATAGACCTGATTAGTAAGCTACCTGAGTCTTAGGGTTACAACACTATCTGTGTGATTGTCAACTGATTCTCTAAGCAAGTCTATACAGTTCTAACCTGAACAGAACTCACTTCTAAAAGTATAGTGTGTATTTATTAGGATTATGTCTTCTAGTTGTACAGACTCCCTCAGAAGCTCATTCATAATTGTAGACTGTAATTTGAGTCAAAATTCATACAGGACTTGTATACACTTCTCAGAATTTAAGGGAACCCTTCTACTACTTATTACCTGTAAATGTTAGTAACAGTATAGAGGGGACCTGAAGGCTTAGTAAGAGGACCTAGGCTACAACTATTCTACACAACAGAAATACAGAACACAAGTACTAGAACATAGTCAGAACTTGTAGAGTAGGCAGAGAGAGAGAGTGAGACAAGAGTAGAGTATATAGAGTAAGTCTAAGAGTACAGGACTATCTAGAGTAGACAAGATCAAGACTACAGGACTAGTCTGATCTTGTACACCTATATATACTAAACTATACAAGAGTACTTAGAGAGTATGAGCTACTAAGAATGATAAGCTATAAAGAATGAAAGAAAGGAATGTTAAAGATAAAGGTATAAAGAATGAAGGGATAGACAAAGGGTAAGAGACTATAGAATGAACAAAGAATAAAGGAGTGGTCAAAGGAATAGAATGATAAAGTAAGGAAGGGTAGTAGTAAGAGTCAGTATGTATATAGTTTATAGACAGTACTCCTAAGAGTCAGAAGTCCTGAGTTCTAGTATGAAAGAGTGTAGAACCCTCAGAACTAAAGGTATGAGAGTAGAGAATTGTAACATCACCCCCCCTCTAAAACCAATTGTCCTAATTGGTAAACATTAGACTTGGTTAGTAGCTTAGGTATAAGTCAGAACAGTAGGGTTTAGAAATCTGTAAGACAGAGTTGACACAGAGTACCTGAATGAAGTTGATAGAAGTCTCAGATTGTCTTAACAGTATGAGTAAGATTCTTAGCAGGTTCTTAAGTGTGTTCTTCAACTAAGTATCCCTTCTAGTAGATAAGGAACTTGAGCTTTCTGTGTACTAGCTTAGTATCTACTATGTACTCTACTTTGTATTCTAGTTCAGAACTAATGAGTTCTGGTAGAGATAGTAGGGGTCTTTGTTACAAAGGAAAACTCAGATTGTAGTACTAAGACAGTAGAACCTTGTTGAACACTGAGTGTATATACTTCCATATTGCTAGAAGTTAGAGTTTGTAAGTAGAGGTGCTAACCTTCTTTTTAATAATAAAGAGTCTAAAGTACTTGTTGTCCAACTTCTTTATTAGGCAATCTGTAGTCAGGTTAGTAGCTTCTAGTATAACTTTGTTACTAGGCTAGTAATCCTTAGCTACAGACCTCTTCTAATCATAGTTTTACTTTATAACTTATACTACCTTTTCTAAAAGAGCTTGTACATCCTCTCTAGTCCTATACATCTGTTCTACAAAGTCTGTTGTAGATTCAGAACTACTGTTCCAGTTCAAAACTGTCCCCTAGTACAAATGTCTCTTATGATTGAGAAAGAACAGGGACTGTCCTGTTATAGAGTGTTGTTAGTTATTGTATACAAATTCTGTTAGAGCTAACTATTCAGACTAATCTGATTACTAATAATTGATGAACATTTAGAGGTAGAGCTCAATCTCCTGATTGACTCACTCAGTTTGACTGTCAGTCTGTAAGTAATAAGTAGTAGAAGGGTTCCCTTGAATTCTAAGAAGTGTATACAAGTTCTATATGAATTTTGACTCAAATTACAGTCTACAATCATGAATGAGCTTCTAAGGGAGTCTGTGTAACTGGAAGATGTGATCCTGATAAATACACACTATACTTTCAGAAGTGAGTTCTGTTCAGGTTAGAACTGTGTAGACTTACTTAGAGAATTAGTTAACAATTATACAGATAGTGTTGTAACTCTAAGACTCAGGTAGCTTACTAATCAGGTCTACTAAGACTTCTTCCTAAGAGTGATTTAGAATCCAATACAGATGTAAGAGAGTCTAAACCCTTATCTAGTGAGTCTTAGTCTGTTAGTACATATTGTAACTAGTCATGTACTTCAGGATTTCTCTCTACATTCCTAACTACTAGTAGTTCTAAGTAATGAGTTCCTGTGTTTTGTGTTAGCCTAGATGTTCTATAGTTAGATTGTTATAATAAGCTTGGACAATGTTCTCCTACAGCTTCTAATCCTTCAGAATGTATAGTTGGCCTTCTTAGTAAACCTATCCATTCTTATCCTTCTCCTAATCCCTAGCCTGCTTCTCTAGTTACTTTACTACAACCTGGTCCTGTATGTGTCTCAGAGCTTACTGTATATAAGTGACAAAGTCAACATCCTTAGATTTGAGTCAGATCTCTCAGATTGTCTCAGACACAAAACAGGAATTGTCTAGGAGAACAAGATTTTTATTATCATTCTCCCCCCTTTTATAACCTACTTGTCTCAAGAGTAAATCAGCTTTTGTTATTTGTGTTCTAAGTTTGTAGGTTAGTACAAAGTTGTAGTCCTACAGTTCTAACATTTAGTAGGCTTGACAGTAGTTGAGCTTTTAAGGTGTCTGGAAGTACTAGAGATTAAGGTGATTACTCTAAATCTTAAACTTCTGTATAGTACTAAGGAGATATTAACACTACTCCTCTAGAGAACAGACAATTGTAAGAAGTTCCTTATTATAGATAGAGTAGTTCTGTTCTGTTACAGAGAGGGATTCTGATTAGAATACTATTAGATACTACTTTCTGTTAATAAACTAGGACAGTACTACTCTATTTACAAAGTTGGAAGAGTTGGCTTTAACTCAGAACTTGTCTACAACTGTTAGAACTACTAATACAGGCTTACTAGTAATAGCTTACTTTAGGGACTCAAACACAAACTACTACTAATCCTCCTATTACTAAGGAACATCTTTGCTAGTGAGATTGTGAAGGGGCTAAACAATAGTACTAAAGTCTCAAATGAAACATTAGTAGTAGTTTACAAACCTAAGAAACACTTGGACCTGTTTCAGGTTCTAAGGTTGTAGCCAGTTTTAAACTACAGTTACCTTTGCTAGATCTATACAGACCTCTCCTCCACCAATTACAAAGCCTAGATAATCTACTGACTCCTGTACAAAAGAGTACTTTACTTCTTAGAGGAACAGTTTATTATCTTAGAGCTATTGTAGAACTACTCAGATCAGTCAGTAATAGTACTCAACTGTCTGAGTAAAGATCAGAATGTTATCTAGATACACACTAACATACTCTGAGTTAATCAGATCTGTAAGGATGTGATTCATGAATGACTAGAATGTTGTAAGCAAGTTGGTTAGTCTGAAGAACATTACAGTCAGTTTGTATAATCTGTAATTAGTTTAGAATGTAACCTTCTACTCATCTCTGTCTTAGATCCAAATATTATTGTATCCCTATCAAACATCCAACTTAGTAAAAACCCTAAATGTATGTGTCTTATTAATGAGCTCCTGAATCAGAGGGAGCAAGTACTTGTTTTTAACAGTACCCTTATTAAGACAATAATAATTCTAGACTAGGTAGAGCTTTCTATCTTTCTTTTTGACAAAGAAGAAAGGGGAGGCTATAAAGGACTTTAAGAGTCAGATCTGACTGTTCTGAAGATTTTCCTAAAGGAACTTGTTGAGCACCTTCTACTCATCTCTGTTGAGTAGGTAGACCTTACAATCCTTAGGTTAGAAGCCCTTAGTTAATTTAATTATATAGTTCTAGAAACAGTGTTTAGGAAGCTGGTTGAATTCCTTTTTACTAAAGACTTTAGAGAACTCTTAGACAAAATCTAGTAGGCTGGGTCTACATGTGTTCCAGAGTAGAGTTGTTCTGAGAGGGTTCTAAACTGGTTCTGTCTCAGACATCCTTCAGATTGACTCTATTCTACCTTGACTAGAATATGTATCCACATATTTATCCTAGTTAAAGAAGAACAACTGGTCACCTTCATTAGAACTGTTAGTAACATTAGAAGCATCTGTATCTACTCAGAACAGTAGTGTAAGGTAGCTGTAAGACTCAGGACACTAATCAAACACAAGTGTCTACTCTAACTAATTAATAGTAGGGTTGTAAGCTTTAAGCTATTTAAATCTGATAAAGATGTCTGTCTTTCTGAGGTTAGTGACTCTGAACTTAATACTTTCCTTATAATCCTGAATAGTTATCCATAGTTGGACAAACTTAGTAATCTGACTATTCTAGTTTAGGGTTCTGTCTGTATTGTATACTAGGATTAGAAGTAGAACATGTTAAGTAGGGAGGTAGTGTTCTTACATAAAGACCTTATTAATACACAAACTAGTACATTTACTGTTTACTAGAACTATTGTTCAGATCTGGAGGGATTCTAAGAAGGGAGCTAAAAGGATGAGGACCTAGAGCTAGTGTTTAGAACATTCTTGGATGAACTACTACTTGTTCTAAAGAGAATGTACAGCTTATACAGTCTTGTTGTCTAAGAGGGTAAGTATATGTACTAACATTTCCTTATTAACCTCTCTCTTTTAACAAGGACAGACCTATGTTCTCAGCTGTAAACTCAGCTGAGACTATCCCTGCTTAATACTACAGACAAACTACTAAGTAGTAAACAGGGCTAGGTAGTGTTCTGAATGTTCTAAGATCTTAGAACACAAAAGTAGTAGGTCAGATTGTACAGATTTAGACTCAGATAAAGTGTAAAGAGAAGAATCAAAAGAATCAGGAGAAATAGGAGAACTATCTACTTTTGTTTTCAACTTTTTTCTTTCTAATAAATAATTTTGTTAATTTATTTTTTCTACTTTTTCTGCTTTTTCTACTTTATTTACTTCTAATCCTACAGTGTCCATTAAATCAAAAGTGGCTATTAAAAAATCTGAGTTATAGCCCTTCAGTGTTACATTCACTGTTAAGCCTCTACAAAATCCTAGAGTATGTAGTTAGGGTTTAGGAGTTCTGAGGTGGCTTCTGAATTTGTAGAAAAGGCTTCTTACTACAAATCCTACTTATTACTCATTATTACTCTAATGACCTGACAAATGTACTGTTACTTCTGTAGACAGTTCTTAATTTAGTACTCTGACTTTCTGTAGGTAAAGTATACTTCTTACTTTAGTACTTCTCTAATGTCTATTAGAACAGATTGATTATGAATTACAGGCAGATTGATCTGAGGGCTCAGAACTGTTA
>NW_006760388.1:3006738-3043370 GCF_000271605.1 Fomitiporia mediterranea MF3/22
GCAAGATGAGTCCACTATCCCCCCCTCTTTGTGTGATCTCTCTAAGCCTCTCACATAACCTCTCTTCCCCCTTTCTTAACACTCTATATACTCTACTCTTGTCTCACTCTCTCTCTCTGCCTGTTCTGCAAGTTCCAACTACATTCTGGTGCTTGTGTTCTGTATTTCTGTTGTGTAGGATAGTTGTAGCCTGGGTCCCCTTGCTGAGCCTTCAGGTCCCCTCTACACTGTTGCTGACAATCAGAGTAGGTATACTATTTTTCTGGAATAGGATTAAACTTATATTGTTGGTAGACAAGAAACTTTCAATCTGTCTCAAGATTCTTCTCATTACTAATGCAGGCATTGGCCTTAGTGTTGTTATTTATGATGACTTGTTTGAAGGCAGTAAGATTATTAATTACCTCTTGACCTTTAATTAAAGATAGACTGAGAAATAGTAGTATTTAGTTAGTGTTGGGGACCTTACACAAGGAATCACTTTTTGTGGAGCTGTCAGAATTGCTTCAAATACACTGGACATTATTTCATGGTAAGTATTCAATTCATACACCTTAGCTCAACCTAATTTGGAACAGGACTGTCCCATTGATATATGGAGCAATCTTACTATGTCTGGCTCTCTTCAAGAGTGCAGAGTACTGGAAATTGTCATCTAGGTTCAAAGGATTTCATCTTGTCAGTGTTGTTATTCGAGACCAAGTCTTATATTACAGCTTGTGAGTAGAAATTTGCACAATCAGGCTCTAAACTAATTAATGTATTTAGTGTGATATTTTGTTGTGTGATGCATATAGTGCAAATAAAAGTTTCGGGTACCAGCCCATTGGTATCATATTTCCTAGATGTTGCTGGAAACCCGGCACTACTCTGTGTTCTCGGAAGCCACCTCTTGATCAATCTGAAGGAGGCAGGAGAGCTGGGAGTGAATGGAGGAACCAATTATAGATCAAAGACTGTAAGCGACATTGAATTCGCTGAAGGTGCGTCCATTTCCTCTCGTGTATCTTCAGCGCAACCGATACACCGCAGGTGCCCCAGCAGCAGCAGACTCGAACGGAGAAGGAACATCCAGTTTTTGCTCTGGAAAAATTGCGGCAGCAGACTTGAACGGAGAAGGAACATCTAGTGTTTACGTTGCGGATGACCCAGCAGCAGCAGTCCCGAACGGAGAAGGTATATCTAGTGTTTGCACTGTAGGTGCCTCGGACCCGATCTTGAATGGAGAAGGAGCATCTATCGTTTAAAGGCACAAGTCTGTCGACTGCCATCGTAATGGTCAGGAGTTCCATTTCCGGTTTATTTTAATACACCCCCGTAATCATGATAGCCTGTCCATTGCATCTATGTTGTCTGTCCGCTGCACACTTGTTTAGGTTTTGCGACGTCTTTTATATTTATTCCCGTGTCCGCCCTGTAGTGCCTGGTGCCTTACTGTAACCTGTCGAATATCAGTTTATTTATTCACCTGCTAGTAAAGTATGAAAGTTGTTGCATGAATCTTCTCTGAATATAAAGGTCCTACTTTATCCCCTGATTTTAAACAGGTAGTGCTTCCGCACCCCAATAATCTTATCTCATTAGGCTCAAACAACATCATTATTATGCTCAGGACGGAAGCAGGAATGAAAATCTCGAGAGTGTGCTAGTAAAATTATAGGTGGTCTATTAAAGCCTCCTCATGCACCTGCCACAATTCTACAAAAACTTGATTTCGTACAGTTAGGTAAGTACAAATGACAGACGTTTGAAAAGTGATACTGCTCTTCGGCCTTGTTCGAACTTTGTACCAACGACACGACCTTACAATGATTCATAACAAACTCCAATCCTTTCAGCCAGGGCTCAGGAGGTGCCTAAAACGCATTAGGATCAATACCGTCATACTCTCATAGCATAGTAGAAAAACACATGCATTATTGTGCAGTAGCTGAGCTGAACAATTGTTGTAGAATTTGAGACATACTTTGTAATAGAGAAAGAGAGAAAATGAAATTCAAATTCAGGTGATTCCGATTTCTTCCTATGAGTGTGCGTAACAGGCGGGACATGATTGGCCAGCGTGAGGAAAATGTGCCAAACCGGCTACTCCGAGTCCGACTCTGTCCATTGAGCATTCGTGTGCGGTCATCTGTCCTACGTACAAACTCTCTTTTCCTCGACGCTCTCGTTTCTCGCCAATGTTGCGCAAGGCGCTCGCTCGGCTTCCAAAACGCTCGCAGCAGCATCATCGTGCATTCCATTCGTCGCCTGCTGCCCTCCGCGTCGTTGCGACGAACCCTGTGAGAGCGCAGGAGGTCACTGTGCGTTCCGGTTCTCTACGTTGTACTTTGATATGTGTTTCTTACCCATGTTGTCGGTATAGTCATTAGCGGCGGAGGGAAAGTATCCAGTATTCGACCATGAATATGACGCAGTTGTAGTGTGCGTGGTCTTCCTTTCTCAACGTAAATCTATTCTTGTCTTGTGAACTGAGGGACGGTTGTTAATTTGAAACAGAGGTGCTGGTGGTGCAGGCTTACGAGCAGCTTTCGGTCTTGCAGAGGCAGGCTTCAACACGGCATGCATCACGAAGTTATTCCCGACGCGTAGTCACACCGTCGCAGCGCAGGTACGTTCGGCTGTATCGTTCCAGGTATCTGTCCTGTCTGAATTGATACAATTCTCTGTAGGGAGGTGTTAACGCCGCTCTTGGGGTATGACTTTCGTTTTCCTGGTATTTGTAAATGATTATCTTAATTGTAATTGTAGAACATGACTGAGGATGATTGGAGGTGGCATATGTATGATACTGTGAGTCCTATTCGTTCTGTTGGTTTGAGCGAATGTTAAGCTTTATTGTAGGTCAAAGGATCCGACTGGCTCGGTGACCAAGATGCCATTCACTATATGTGCCGCGAAGCGCCAAGGTCAGTCATCGAGGTATGTTGGAATTTCCTTCAACAAGCGCCGTTCTGACACTTAACAATCTACAGCTCGAACATTTCGGTGTGCCGTTCTCTCGAACGAAGGAGGGCAAGATTTACCAACGTGCCTTCGGTGGTCAATCACTCAAATTCGGCAAGGGCGGTCAAGCATATCGATGTGCAGCTGCCGCCGACCGAACAGGACACGCCATCCTTCACACCCTTTACGGACAGTCCCTCCGTCACAACACTAACTTCTTCATCGAATACTTCGCACTTGACCTTATCATGCAAGATGGTGAGTGCGTGGGTGTAATGGCAATAAACATGGAAGACGGCACTTTGCATCGATTCCGCTCACATAAGACCGTTCTCGCGACTGGTGGATACGGGCGAGCATACTTCAGCTGCACATCAGCGCACACATGTTCGGGTGACGGCAATGGTATGGTGGTCCGCGCCGGTTTGCCACTCCAGGATCTCGAATTCGTTCAATTCCACCCAACGGGTATTTACGGTGCTGGATGTCTAATCACCGAGGGTTCTCGTGGCGAAGGCGGATACCTGCTTAACTCCGAGGGTGAACGGTTCATGGAGCGTTACGCGCCAACCGCGAAGGACCTTGCCTCTCGTGATGTCGTTTCTCGTAGTATGACCATCGAAATTCGTGAGGGTCGTGGTGTTGGACCTGAAAAGGACCATATTTACCTGCAGCTAAGCCATTTGCCTGCTGAGGTCCTTCATGAGCGCTTGCCAGGCATTTCGGAGACTGCGGCTATCTTCTCTGGTGTTGACGTCACTAAGGAGCCGATTCCTGTATTGCCGACGGTTCATTACAACAGTGCGTTCATATCCGATTTATTTACTCGAGGACTTCGTAATGACTTTTGTCTATTCATAGTGGGTGGTATTCCGACAAAGTACACTGGCGAGGTCTTGACTATCGATGAAGTAAGTCATTCCGTCATCGATTCACAGTAATCTCAACTAATATTGGTAAAAATAACAGAATGGCAAAGATAAGGTCGTTCCCGGTCTCTACGCCGCTGGCGAAGCCGCGTGTGTCTCAGTACACGGTGCAAACCGTCTCGGCGCAAACTCGCTTCTTGACATTGTCGTCTTCGGCCGAGCATGCGCACATCACATTAAGGAGAACCTTGAGCCGGGCAAGCCGCACAAGCAGGTTGACGAAAATGCTGGAATGCAGTCTATCGAGTTCCTTGATAAGATTCGGTAAGATAAACGAACATCCGTTCAAGCTTGAAATTATATTTCTAACGCTACCAATTTCTCTTTCCTTTTTCTTCTCTATCTTTTCCTCTCATTTCTAGCACGTCTGATGGACCAATCCCTACTGCCAAGTTAAGACTTGACATGCAAAAGGCTATGCAGACCGACGCTGCTGTGTTCAGAACGGAAGAAACGCTTGCTGAAGGTGTCGATAAGGTCACGCAGATCTATAAGGACTATGATAAGGTCGGCATTAAGGATAGGAGTATGATTTGGAATTCGTGAGTGTTGTTTCTTGTTGGGGTGGTGATATTTGGTGATGATTGACTGTCATTGTTTTCTCTATGCAGCGACTTGATTGAGACTCTCGAGCTCCGTAATCTCCAACAATGCGCCATCCAAACTATCACCGCTGCCCTCGCTCGTAAGGAGTCGCGCGGTGCGCATGCACGCGAGGACTTCCCTGAGGTACGTTCATCCGTCCATCTCCCCTTCCCCTGGGAGAATTCCGCCCGTGAAGTTAATTATGTTAATGAATGTTGTTGCTGTGTTGTAGCGCGACGACGAGAAATGGATGAAACACACTCTCACCTTCCAACCTGACCCATCAAAGCCAGACGTAGTGATCAAGTACCGGAACGTCATTGACAAGACGCTCGATGAGAATGAGTGCAAGTCTGTACCGCCGTTCAAGCGTGTGTATTAGATGCGCGGTTGAAGGTATACACCATGGCCCTTCTCGAGTGCGGGTGAAAAGAAGTTCCTTCATCGAGTCGCTTGAGAGGAAGGGAGGTACAGGTTTGAGTTCGAGGTTTTAGTACTTACTTGTTGTGCATGCCAACACAAAAGACCGACATGTAATCAGTTGTCTCAATGCAATTTTTTTTTCACTTGAACCGATTTCTGTTATGACTTGTTACTTGTCATTGATGACCACCATACTTTTCAAAATAGAGAGATTCCTAGTGCTACTATTTCTTTTTATTGAGCAGCATCTAAATCTAGGAATGTACGTTGAATGCCTTTTACAAGATTTAGCCTCTTTAAGTTTATCCTTTGTCGAATTTCCATCTTGGGAAGGCAACTTGCCAGAAACGAACGTTATTTTCCCTCCTGATTCTCGTCGCCTCAATATCTACCGATTTGTCAACGAGAAACAAAATGCTATCTCACCTAGATTGTTCCTAAGTCTCTGCTCGCAATCAGAATGAAGTCCCACGTCATCTCGAAAAGTAACCTTACACACGCTCGTGCACTATTAACCTTCCACCATATTCTTTCCACTCAAAAGAAACGAACGATCCGACAAGCGGCTCGGGAGCATGAAGTGTGTGGCGTGTATAAAGTTGGGTATCCTGGTGTGTTGGCTGTTGAGGGCGAAGAGGAATGTGTGAGCCAGTATGTTCGGGAGATAAAGGTGAGCCATTTTTTAAAAAAACTTCATTTGTCCTCCACGTCCTGCTTCGAATTCGATACTGAAAAATGAATGGGATGTGTTTATGTTGGATCACTTCATTTAGTCGTTGCGATGGGCGTCTTGCACCCAAGCAAACTTTACATCTGGACTTAAGGAGACGGAACTCAAGATGACACAAGCAAGCTTTGTTTCTAGCGAAGACGGCATGGGGATGATGATGTTCGAGAAGATGAGTGAGGTAGGGGCGTATATGAGACGGGTGGGTCTCGAAGACTGGTGGCGGAAATCAATGGGATATCAGAAAGGCGGCTCGAGTTGAGTTTTCTAGGATTGGGACCTTCTGTTGATGATACAGGCGAACAGACGACCTTGGAGACGAGCGTCTTGAGATGCAGATGCAACCACCACCTCTGCGTTGCTTGATGAGTTATCCCAAGCAGGTGAGCTATATTGTCTGATCCGTCAATGGGACATCCCTAGCTGACTGACCTTGTATCTTGTGCGGCAACTCTGCTGTTCCGCTTGGTGCTTCTACAGACCGAGAAGGTCGCTCCTCCTGAATTCATCAAAGTTCGGTAGTGGAAGCCAATGGGGTATTAGAGGGGCGGTTGAAGTTTATTCTTCCAGTACCTTCTGCTGGTGTTGCAAAGTCAACGAGATGAGCCTGGTCGGCTGAACGCATCCACCCGTCATCTGCGTCTTTCGATGAGTTGTTTCCGGCAAGTGAGGTATGCAGTCAATTAGACGCCCATTACTGACTCAGTCTGGACTTGGTAGGACAGCCCGATGCCGTCTTGTGCTTCTCCGGTCAGAAAAGGAAAGGAAAGGCTTCTTCTCCCAATTCTGAGACATTTCTTAGTCATTTGTCGATGGTCTAGCCTACAAGGCGAGTCACCGGATTCGACAAAGGGCTATTCCTGGCTGATTGTGTACTAGGTGGCTCAAACCGACATTCTAGGTTGTTCGTCTTGTTACTTCTAGACACGAGAAGCCCGACGACAAATGCAGCCTCTACCAAAATTCGTAATAAATGAGACATATTACGCGCTTCGTTTGTCGATGGTCTAGTCGGTTTGAGAGGCGTGAAACATCCAACTCAGGCTAATTGTAAACCAGTTCGCGCCCAACCGCAATCGAAACACCACTATCCCACTCCTATCTACCAACCTCACAAATACATACACTGCGCAGCAGTCTGTACTTGAACACTGTCGCCGACTGGCACAGCAATGTAGACGCCCTAATACAGTCACAAGCGCCGCCTTCACCGCCTTTCTTGACGCCTTGCATGGATCAGCCGTCGGTTCCACAGCGACAATCCCCGTCAAAAGGTTATTTCCCTCAATTTATTTGGAATTTCAAATAAAAGGCTTTGCTGCTGTTTTTAGCTCGGCAGGTGAGACAAATAAAGGAAACAATGCGCAATAATCTCTTAACACCACTTATACAATAAGAGGTGTATGTTTAGACCTTTTGGAGAGGGACAATAGGCGAACCTGTGCAAGGATGACAGTGTTGTGTTCATTTCTGCGTAGTTCATTTTGTTGCACTTCCAGTGGTGTGCCCACATTTGCCGAGCTTACCGAGAGGCGAATCGACTCCCAAGCTGCCCAGAGAACGCCGTCTCGAAACTGGCAGGAATCGAAAGTCCCCTTCCCACCCCCTTTTTTGTCCACGAACTTCGGATAAACGCAAATATCAACGAATAGCGTTAGCGTTATCAATAATCGAAGGATTGCATGAAGATTGCATTGCAATTATATATGGGAAAGTAATATGGAGTGAATACATGGCGGAGCGAGTATACTCCAAATCTGTTACGGTATCGGAAAGTCAAGAAGTCGTCGGGAACTAAGTTCGGATCCGAGAAGGCACAGAACCGGAGTGTCATAATTAGGAGCACCTAATGTGAAGATATTACATTATTAAAAGGTACAGATAAGATGAATCTGACGAAAGAGCGTCATTGGTTATACATGGAAGCTGCGGGCGGGTATTCAATGGAACAGGGGTGGATACATGATGCCGAAATGCACAGGTGTCCGAGGCACAATCATCATCATTGGAAGGTGAAGAAAGGAGCGGAACAGGTAGATGTACTAGGCATTAAGGAAGGTCCGTAGTCCAGAGTTCATAGTCCGCGCTTCGTGACCATCGCTGACTCGCGAAGGGAGTCAGTAGTACGGGAAATAGGCGTTAAGGCGTCCGCGCTTTAACTGTAACGGGCAATCCGGTCCACTTCGCTCTTCACTGATTTCCCGAGCTTGCCCGTGTTCAGCAACCCGATCTGCACATTCGGGCCATCCCATCCATCAGGTAAACGCTCCTCGGCGAACCACTGTTCGAGGTGCTGGCGCGGAACGACGCGGTCAACAGCATTCTCCCCATTCGGAACTCCCATCGCAAGGAGAATAAGAGCAAGCTCGCCTCGTGTGATGAAAGAGTGTACGGGATCAAGCGGTCGAGCGAGTTCAGAGTCGCGGAGATAGCGTACACGAGCAAGATCGTAAAGGGTCAATGCTCCTGCCCCACCAGGACCCTTCGCAGTGACGCTGCCTGCATTTAACAACGAGGCAAGCCGCGTGGGGTCAGGGACAACTGGGGCGTATAATTCGCCTGGAGTTACGTCCGCATGACCAAGAGAGCCGTCATGTTCAATATGGTTGTGACGGGCAAGGTCGTGTAGGTCGAGGGCGAGGCGCATAGAGAAACCGGAGCCAGTAATGTGGCCGCACCAGAGGAAGCCCACGACAGAGAGTACCAGTGCGAGTGGTAACGAGCAATTGTAGACCGTCCGTATGGCCTTCACAAGTTGGAAGAAGGGTATCGAACGGCCTGAGTGGGGACTAGAGAATATGCACATGTTATGACAACATCGACGATTGAGTAGTATAGAGTTGCTTACATATAGCCGTGGTTGGCGAGCGCGTTGAGTGCAGGGCATGGTGAACGACTGTCACCAGGGCCAGCAGAGACATAAGGGTTACGAATGGTGGTTGAAGACATTGTGCCTCTGAGAATATTGCGAGTAGATGGAGTTGGATGTTAAGTACGAGATGAGGGGTTTGCGCATACTTCGGCTACTACTTATAGCCCCAGGTCGGGGCCCATGAGACATTAGTGTGCCAAAGATATAACAACAGACGGAAGCTCTTATTGTGAATAAATTGCAAAGTGGGGCGCAGACGTCAGGAGGCTGATAATACACCGGCCATGAGAAGCACACGAGGCTGATACAAGGGTCAAATAAATGAGTCCTAGAGACCCACATAGCTGCCTGTTACCCTGGTGAGTCACGGCGCACGTAAGTCCCTCGCCGAAGCCTGGTGCAGGTAACAGGCGCTCGTTGTCGAAGAGTAAATGCTTGGACGCAATTTTGACCGGATCAGGCGCAGCAATGT
Source organism: Fomitiporia mediterranea MF3/22 (assembly GCF_000271605.1). Lineage (NCBI taxonomy): Eukaryota > Fungi > Basidiomycota > Agaricomycetes > Hymenochaetales > Hymenochaetaceae > Fomitiporia > Fomitiporia mediterranea. The sequence goes on from NW_006760388.1 coordinate 3,015,693, forward strand.
GCGAAAGAAGCCAAATTTAGCCGAGCGGTGATCAACACTGCTTTGGCGTTATGAGGCAGTACAAGACATCCAGTTGTAACGACTCCAAAGTCAGAGAGAATAATAATAATAAATGTTGATGACAACGGAAGGAGAAGCATCGTTCTTTGGATGGCTTGCACATAGAAAGTATTTCCCACGCCATGGCAGTGGTTAAATGAAACATCTTTTTGTTACAAAATTTGTAATTTCTTTTTCGGCAATGGAAGTCTGTCTGGGACATTAACCAATCATTCTTTTAAATGTACTGTACAAGTAATACTAATGATGCTTCGACACAGATGCATGGAAGGGGCACCGTCCTACAGGCTGTTCAATGTCCCCCTTCACCAAGTCCTCCAGTTTTCCCTTGAGCTTCTCAGCCTCCTTCTGCTCGAGCGTCCCACGTTCATTGTGCGCCGCGGCCAAAAGTTCATCAACAACTTTCTTATATTCCTTTTGTGAACCGTTGAGTTCGCCTAGAGTCAACTGTTTTTCAGGCGTTTCCCAGCCTTCAGGAAACTTTCCATCATGCAACCATGCCCTCATAGCGGCCTTCAGGACAAGTTTCTTTTTCTTGTCTGTACCATGCTTACCCTTCACGGTAATATCCTTTCCAAACATCCACATAATCATAATGATTTCACCGGATGCGACGGTAGCATGTATTTTGTCAAGATTCTCTTTGCCCATGAGGTTATTGCGGTGCCGTATGAAGTCCTCCATAGAAAGATACGGTTGCTCTTCCTCCGTCCCATTGATTGTCATAAGTTGGTTGTAACGCTCTTCGTCGACTTCTACGGGTGCATATGCTTGTCCTTCTCCGGCGTCAGCATGGACTAGCGAAAATCTGTGCTCGATCCTGTTGACACGTGCCAACTTGTCCAGATCCACGTAAAGCCCTACAATATGGCCGCAGAGGAGAATGCCTGGGACGGCAAGAAAGTAAGCAAGCTCTTCCGAAAGGTTGTACACATCCTGGAGTGCCTTCACCAGGCTAGACAGATGGATCTGCTTTCCGTCGCGATGTCTGAATAATACCATGTCCTTAGCTTCAGCAAGCCAGCTCACGCAGTGACCGAGACATACATGAATCCATAGTTGCGTAGCGCGTTTAGAGCTGGGCAAGGAGACGTCTTGGCTCTCGGACTAGGCGTTTCGAAAGAATGATCCTTAAATCTATCTGCCATGGTGTTTGCAGGAAGGAAACTCTGCAGCAAGGTCCACCAGGCATAGTCTCTGTTGCCTTTATAAATCGTCGCTTGCAAGAGTATCGTTTATGTCGCGAATCTCCATGAAGTAGGAACAGATACCAATGAGGAGACGGCAATTTGCTCATCGCGTGGCACCCTGACAATCCATGAGCTACGGTAAAGTGCGATCGATGCGCGCCACAAAGAATCGTGCCCTAACCATTAGACTATAACCTGTTCAACCGGACATGGCCCAACACTTGTGGCACTAGAAAGTGATTGAAGTGTTTGTTCTCTTATTAATCAGTACATCGGATTCATTTGGTACGCGATCCCAGCCGGGTAATCTGGCCAAAGACGCAATATTATGGATTTGTCAAGTAATTATATACATATAACCATATACGAGTAGAGGGTGTATTAATTGAGGCGTACCGGAGAGCGATAGCAAACTGATATGTCCTGACTCTGTACGAAGTAGGACAAAGGTATATTGATCCGTAAAGTGAGTCCGTCTCGCCACAAGGTCTTTCCGGTAACGCCGAGACCGGGTCCATCCATATCACCGCCGTCTGGTTTGCCTTGCTGCTACTCTCTCGACCCTCCTTGGAGCCACTTCACGTCTGATTGCTCTAGCCTTTTCTGCCCGCGACCCCGGTGCAGGAGTATACGGTTGTCCCTTTTCAATTTCCATTCGCCTTTCCAATTCATCCTTGGCACGAGTACCGGGAGTAGGAAATTCGTCCTCAGAACTTTCCCCAGCTTGCGAAGGCTGTAAAGCAGAATTTTCAACTCTATTACCACTGAGGGAAGATCGCTGAGTATGCTTTGCTTGTGGAGTCACGTCCATCGTTACCTTGATCCGTTTGGCCCTCTCAATGAGTTCTTTATCTGCAGCGAAGCCCGATTTATCGACATCCCCAGATTCCTCTTCTTCCTCTTCTTCCTTGATAGCCACAACTTTCTCTACAATTTCCATGGATTGTTCCTCGGTTGTCTCATTATCTTCTCCGTTCTGCTCCTCAACTACCTGTAATTCTGCCTTTCTTTTGCCCAGTACGGGAGGTCGTGGTACATTCGGCGGTTCAACAGAACGCGAACGACCACGGGTATTTCGGTAAGGTGCATCTCCCTTGACCTGACGCTTAGAAGTTTCCCTCGCAGTGAGCTGCTTTGATTGTTGAGCTTTGCCGACGGCTTTTGCTGACGGTCTAAGCACAGATGCTCGAGGGCCAGACATATACACCGGTGATCGATCCATGGAGGCACGTTTCTTAGATCCCTTTCCGCTCAATTGCTCGCTCTGTTTGGGCGGACGTCGGGCCTGCGCGACGACCACATCGGCAATATCTTCGTCTCCTTCTGTTGCAAACTGCGACCGCCGTGTTGAGCCCGACTCGCGCTGAGATGGCCGAATGCTACCCTGAGTCGGAACGAGAGTGGCTTGTGTATCCTTTGGAATCGACACCGATGTAGCCATTCGCCCCGTAACACCCGTATCGAATGTAGCTTTATTCCCGGCCGCTCCTCTGCGTTCCGCTGTGGCTCCAGTTGATACACTGGCTTTTGGGACAGTCTGTCCACGAGTCTGCGTGGGCACTAAAGTTGCCTGGGTACCACTCGGTCCATCCGGTCGAGTTAAGTCGGGAATTAAGCCAAAGTCTCCAATATCGTCATTTATGTATAGATCATCACCTTGGTCAAACCTGTGCGCAAGTCAGCATACAGCGATGGGCGAAACATTTGACACATAACATACTGGTAAAAACGGTTAGTTTCCAGAGATTTCTGTACGTTTTCCGAGACACCAGCCATGAGCGGGCTCGACGGGTTATGTAGTACTTCCCTGCGAGCTTGCTCAGGAGTTGAAGGAGTCTCTTCAACCACCTTATTCCCACCGCGACGACGCCCTCGAGCCTGATCATTATCGTCGTTATCGTCTTCCTCTTCGTCGTCGTCCTCTTCTTCGACCCCACTATCATCATTATCTGTCTGCCCTCGCCTTTCTGCCCTGACAACCCTATGACCAGAACGCAAAAATCGACTGCTCTTTCGTGCGTCGTGTATATATTCACCTTTTCCATCGGGATGGGGAGGTTCAACTTCGAGATGCAATTTGATCTGGTCATCAATTTTATCTCGCTGTGTCTTGTATCGGTTACGCCAAGATTGCACTGTATGACGCTTGGCCCACGGATAATCCTCTTCGTACATCTGCATATGTAACTCATTGTTTGATAGTACTATAATCTCAGGTGGTGCTTACCTCGTCACACAGGTCCTTGTATACTCCCTCTCCCATACGCCCCCCGCTCTCATCGTGAGGGATTCGACGAGCTAGGTATACAGCAAGGTGATAATCGTCATCTTCTGTGAATTCCGTCCGTCCAGTCCATCTAGTGGAGTAAATAAGGAGGCAGAATTCACAACAAACTGTCAGGCTCACTTGGTTCCGAGTTTGCTTCCACCAAGCGACCTCTTTTCCTCCTTCTTATGGCTGTATTTTTGCCCTCGCAAACATTTTCTGACAAAGTCTGGCAGTTCCACATAGATCGATTTCGAATGGGCATAACGCTTTTTGACTATTTCGTAATGCTCTTGCGGCACTATAACTGTGTTTGCTTCCTGCACGTTGTCACATATTTGTCCGCCATTTCCCTGGGATAAAGGTTTAATAAAATGTTATTGTGAAGGAACAAAAACACGTCACTTCTATATCACGCGAAAGCGTCTCTTTCTGACCTTGCGATAATGTGTTGTGCAGGAAGAACTTTACGGGTTCTCCATCTTTTGTAAATATCATTCTCTCGGCCTCGGACTCGGGTTCGCCCTGATTAGGCTGAGATCATTTGCGTTAATAACAAGATGTATGCATGCAACCAACCATGATGAGAAAGAAGAAATATCCAAGCTAGATGGTGAAATTGGTTCGTATAGGAGTCACCAATGACTTTGTGGTAGCAGAGCTATAGTCGTTGGTATTTCGGTGCTCTATACAAGACGCGATTAGCCGAAAGTGGACGAACTGAAAAGGCAATTGTACCTGCCTTTGCAGACCAACAAAATTTATTATACAATGCAGATGGACGCAAGGAAATAGCGAGTTATTAGCCTTTCCTATGTGCTCCCAGCACTGTGTAGTGGATGCAAAAATAAGCGGTATCAACGGCTGCAATACGACGCGACGCGTATTTAGCTAGTGTGACAATACAATCGTCACACCGCGTTCAGCCAGAACGTGACACATACAGCCCAGTCCGACCAAACTTGTTTGTGATCGCTTTGTACGTTTCCCTTCTGCACAATTACAATGACAGCAAGCTCACACGTTGATAGAATCTCTTCATTTCTTACATGGCTTACGTTCCACCACACCTAAGGAACAAGCAATCGCTTTCATCACAAGTCGATTCAGCGCCGAGGTCGCTTGAGTCCCTCCAAACGACTGCGAAGTCAAGATCAAGCTTAGATCGGACGTATACCAGCGACGATCTTGCCTCGCTCCTCGAAATTACAAGGAATGGTCTCAGCACACTTACTGTGGCCACATCTGCAGCTGCAGAACAGTCAGAACACACGGAGAGGGGCTTAGATGACGGTATTCTAAAAGCCATTGTTTTGTTCGAGGGTCAACATCCAGAGTGGCAGAACAACCACAAAGTCCTGTGCAAGTCAAATCTGCAGGTTTTGCATACACTTATTGAGGATCAAAAGCGCTCCAGTGATGACGATGCTGTAGCAGAATCTCACGCCCTTAACGCTGATTATCCGATATTTCGAGAAATCCCATTTATGAAGAACAAATTTGAATTCGTCGGCTGGTGGAAGATCGACAACGTCGACTTCCTCGCACCAGGAAGTGCAGAGCTTGTATCTCTTTTCGAGAAGAAATTCGGAAAACAGAATGAACATAAAAATAGTTCACCATTTTCTATCCAGCGCCATAAACCAAAGGCGCGTACCGAGCAAGCTTGGCGAGACGGTCTCAGTAGGGAATGGGCAGTCGTTAAACTCGTGCAGAATCACACGAGAAAGGATTCGCCCGAATTGTCTTTAATGCCGACCCCGTCCAATGGACTCGAGCTTTCTAGGGAGGCCGAAGACGTCGCGGACGTGTCAAACACGGCCATCCAAGGCACCTCCACCTGAGACGAGAAAATGTGGAGAGTCACTTCGATCATAACGTATACTGCCTACTTGATGATCTTCACATACGATGAATATATAGATAGGTCTTGTTTCTTGAATGTACTAATATGCTTTCGGTTATGTCCGTTGTCCTTGTCTGTATCGGACTCAATCAAGCAACAACCCTGTGAAATGATATTTCTGGACTGGCGATTTGTATAACTCGTAAACGTAGCATAAGTATGTTTTTCAACCCAATGAAGTGACTCCGTCAAACCAGCAAGGATTTGAGTTTTATGAAGTCTGGAGTTCCCAATCCCGTGATGGCATCCCAGCCTACATAAAACAACGTTAGGTATGTTAGAAATGAGTAAACATCATTGTACCTTCAGTGGCATTGAATCCTAAAAATTGTGTAGAATAAGGATTGCCATGTAGTGCACGATAAAAGTTAAAGACACCTACCTGGAGTACCACATCCGGGGTTATTTCCCGAAAGGATATCGACAAAGCCTAATAATTATGGCAGCATAAATAACACGCGTCAAAGCCTTGGCATAGATGAACATACCAGGAAGTCCGACAGAATAAAGAAGGGGATTCAAGAATCCAAGCGGAGGCTTTCCACTCGCAATACGCGCATCGTTGAGCAGAGTGACAATAGCAGCGAACGTAGGGGAACTTGCGGACGTGCCACCAACAGACTCTACCCTACCACCTACCACCACCTGAAATCTTTGAATTTACATATGATAATTAGTAGTTAGCATGCCATGGAGTATCTGTACCCACCCTTCGCCTTGTGCACTTACGTCGGGAACCGCTCGCCCAGCAGGACTAAGTCAAATTAGTACAAGAAGGCAAGTAGCAGGAGATTCATCGGGCACTCACTTGAATAAGCCTGCATATGTACTCCCAAGCTTTTGAAGAAACGGAGGGACGACTTCGGATTGATACTCCGGTTGAGGGAAATACACAGAGAATCCACCCTGTGAGAAATCGATTCCTACTTCTGGCGCAATATGAAACGTCGCGCCAACCTATTGTATGCACTGAGAAACGTGCACCAAAAGGAGGAAAGTGGGCTACTTACACTGGTCACGAAGGGACAAGTCGCCGGGAAAACCTGATAACGCCATCATAAGAATCTCAAGGCGGCGATAGAAGTGTGTAAGGGATACTTGCAAACTCACGGGTTGGAAAAGCGTCCGGTTGGTGCCATCGTTGGTAAGGCATGTTCCAGCTCCAACACCTCCGTCACCGCTACTAAACATGACAGACGCGCCTCGAACACTCAGTTGAGCGAAAAGGTTACAGGCTCGGCTAAGGTGAAATCCAAGCTATAGCGAATTGTGTATATGACTATTGGCGCGAGGACGTACACTGCGAACTCCTTCGGAAAAGTTTGCCTAACTAGGTTACTTCAAATTTCACAATTAAACAAATTAGAGCTTACTCGTCTCCACCATACGAAGTCGTGAACGAAAAAGGCATATCATCATGTGAGAGAACGAAGTTCAACCAGTCAATATACGGCTCGTCACGCTGCGGTGGAGTTACAGAGTCATTAATCGTAGGAGCTGTTCCTGGAGTAGTATAGTAGATGTTCGGAGTTGGGAATGTGAGTCCGGTCGTGTATTGGTTATCAAGGTTTGCCTAATAAACATGGATTAGAGCTTATTCAACGGAACATTTGCTTTATTTACCTCAACGCCCGGATCTGACTGATCGTTTAGCCCACCATTGACGGAAATGACTGAGACGTTGAACCCAATCGCGTCAGGACGAAACTTTGAATAAAAGGTCTATCCACTATATTCAACTTCAATGATATAACACCTTGCGGAGAGGCAGATACCTGAAGATCTACGAAGTTTACGAACTGAAGAGGTCCCACGTTAGTATCTAAACCCACTATATCCAAGGAAACTACCCTACCTGTTCCAAATACCCAGTAACTCCGATGCGATTACCTTTGTCTGCTGCCTGAAGTACATACCCTTCTGTTCGATAAAGCTGCATCAAACAAGTTGGCGTGATAGTTGTATTGCAGCTCGCAGATATATTCTGTCCTGCAGGACCGATCACGTCTGGAAGTGCTGCCTCGGAATTCGTCAGGTTCAAGTCACCTGCCTCCTCATTTACGTGAAACGTAGCATGCATCTTGCGCATATTATCAAACATCGTCGTTGGCTGAACGAGGTCGACGTGATCGTGTAAGCCCCGTGGAAGACTATATGCCAGTGTGCGGACTATCCTCTCCCCAGTTTGCGTATGTTGATAGATACTGTATTTCGCATGGAGCATTTTCTCGACGCGCTCTAGCGGTAGGCGTACAGAGATCCAATCACCGGCAGAGTTTCGTGACGTCTCAGCCGTGGTGTCAATGCCATGTGCAGTAAGCCATGCATGTACTGCGTCGACCGTCTCTTCATGCGGCTTCACTAATTCCTCAGCCTCTCTTTAAACCATCCACAATCATCAGCGCAAGTCCAAGCACGATAATGAGAAACAAACACACAAACGAGAAAGATGCTTTCCATAATTCGGATGCAAAGGATCGCTAACCTGGTACAAAGTGCTAATAAGCTCGTCCATCCTGTCTTGCTTCAGTCCAATCTTCAGGGTGATAGGATGATCTTGAGACGGAATCCCATCTTCCATCCAGCCATTAGGAACATCTGTCCATGCGTGTTTGACAGCAAGCTCTGTAAGGTGAGCAGGTGCAGCAGCGACAGTGATAGCAAACAAAGAAGAAAAAAGAGCGAATAGCGCCATCTTGCGCCCTGTCGCTTGTCTATCATCTCAGTTTTACTCGTCTCATATACCAGATGTCAGATAGAATCGGAATATTTAGGGCCGACGAATGCTTCGATGAAAGAAGCAAGGTCCCGCCCTCTGGCCTCGTGGTCTACGGACCATGCTGTATATTCTCAAAAGCACACTGATATTCCCAGGTCTCTTAAGAATAGAACAAAAAGCTGAATTAGAAGACACTCACGTCCAATGACGAGTAGCTTCCTTTCCATCTCACAAGGCATTTGAGTCCAGCACCATTTCAGTAAAGGTTGATGCACAACGACAGCAATAGATTGATAGCACAAGTAACTTTAACACAGTCAATTGTTGGTCGAGCCGAGACGTACATCTACATTCGTTACAACACGAATAAAACATCATCACAAGACATACAGCGTATTTTGATAATCTTTACTATCGGAGAGAAATCAGTGCTCTACGTGACGGCTCAGACACGGTGCGAACACCATACTCACCTTCAAAAGATTCAAAATCAGGCACGATAAGAAATTCTCAGAAATCTTTGTTCGGGCATTTGCAGCGTGCTGCTCCCATCGCAGAAATAGAAAGGTACTTCACGGCTGCAATTGACGTCTGGTGAGCCTAGGTAAGATCAAGCATCTTCGCGAGTACCATACCTCTATTTGCGGAGATATCCGCATGAAAAACGACCCTCGTCGTATCCTCACTTACACCAACATCAATTTTCCCACCTCCCATATGCCCTGGAGTGCCTTCGTTGTATCTCCAGGGCTCGACAAAAGCGAGCCCACAAAACCGTCAGATGTCATCGTCATCAGAGAAGAATTCATCTTCGTCTTCATCAAATGTTGCAAGGTTCGTGAAGTCGACCTTGTACCGGAGAATTCCGCCGATACCACCGAAACCTTTGACGAATTGTGCGCCTTCTTGAGACTTATCGGTAACAAATTCAAGATTTGCCCCGAACTCCTTGTACTTGTCAGCGAACCATTCAAGAAGCGGCTCAGGTTCCTGTGCCTGTTCCATCTCTAAACCGTTCGATTTGTCTACGAACTTCTCTCGGTCTTTCTCCTGCTCTTTACTGGCGTGGACAACTATCTCCTCTATAAAAAATATAAGCAAGTTTTAAAATTTCCAGGCACAGATATAGTATATACCTCCGGCAGCATTGCGAAGAACATAGCGCATGATGTCCAAGTTCTCCCAGACGATTAAGGTCTCGATCGCGCCGAGTTCAAGACCCTTCAACGTGTCATCGACACCAAAGCAGTATTTTCCGGTATCTTGGCTGATCTCGTCGAAATATCTCTGTATCAGCCTCTTTTCTTGCACAAACTTGACGTTGGCAAGTGACTCCGCCGCTAGTTCTATTGCCTATATTTTCGTTAGGTGCATCATTCCGGAGAGTAATTTATCGTAACCTAACCTGATTGAAACCATTTTCACCGCCATAGCTGACATCAACGACCTTGATGATCTTCGCGGCTAATCGCTGATCCAGCATATCACTCTGACTCAATTCGGTCTTGAAGTCGGCACTTCCAGCAAGTACGAGTCCAGCAACATTAACCTTGTCGTTCGTAATGAAATGCTGAACAGCCAGCTCAGCGACCTTACGGACGTAGTTGTGACGTTTTTCATCTCGAAGACGTGAGAAACGCAGTGCCGACTGACCACCTCGGCCATGCTTTTTCGGAAGGTCGACGGTGAATTTATGAATTACCTCACGAGTATTGCCAGCAAGTGTACCAAACAAGGAGCCATTACCGTCCATCACGATGAAACCAAATCGCTGGTCAGATTCAAGCAGCTCTGATAGTGCCTCGGTGTGGAATTTATTGTCACACAGGTAAAGTGATCTGTAGACGTCCTGAGCATATTGCGCGATTTGAACACGCAAGCCGCAACTTACGTATTGATCGGTTTATGCGGTTCGAAATCGAAGGACACCTTCTTCTCCTTTCCTTCATCAGTCAAGATCGTGCCCACAAATAAGACCAGCCCATTCGGAGGGACTCTACTGTAAAGCTTCAGTCGCTGCTGTGTACTGGTGATGGCTGCCAACACAGATTGCCTGTTCACGCGAGACTTGATGTTCGACGCCGTGCCGTATTCTTGCGTCAACATACCAGAGGCACGAGAGATTTGATCCTTAAAGCGAATAAGCCCCTGAATGAGAGGAAGAATTACCGGAGTGAACACACCTTTGGAGGCAGGATCAAACTGATCATGGACGTGCCAGCGCTGCAGAGAAGTCAGTACTGAATAAAATCGCACCAAATCGCGACAGAGCGCACCCCCTCGCTGAGTCCAAGCTCTTGATGAGCTTTTTCATCTTCCACATCTGAATGTTCTGCTCTGCGGCGTCGGGCATCGACATCGTGGCAGATTTTGCGTCGGTATATGCTTTAAAAGTGGTTTAGGTGGTTTATCGAAGAAAGTTCTTTAGATACAGAAGTCAAGAGGGAAATCCCCCCGGACGAACAACAGGCGATGGAAGAAATCAAGACGAGTGTAGTGATCAGTGGCGACTCACCTGTGCACACGACGCTCCCGAAAACAAAACTTTCGGGTTACGTAATTCTGTCACGTTATGCACTGATCGCCACCTGCTTTGGGGGCCAATAGCGGTGCATTACATCAACATGCATATAGCCAAGAACGCATACAAGGAGCTCGCTCACGCAGCCCTTTCTTATCCCGCAATAGACAATCATTGCCATCCTCTTCTTTCTGAAGCCTACAAAGATAACTTTGATTTTGAAGGAATCATATCTGAAGCTCGGGGTACAGCTCTGACTGAGGATGCTGTCCATACTCTGGTCTGTTATCGGGCGACCCGCCAGCTTGCAGAACTGTTGACATGTGATAGAGATTGGGATGCAGTGAAAAGGAGGCGAGATTCCATGAGTTATGAAGAACTGTGCAAAGCGTGCCTACAGTCCACAGGAATTCAGTGCTTCTTACTAGACGATGGCCTTGACGCCAATGGCACCTGTGAACGTGTAGATTGGCACGATCAATACTCCTCCTCACCATCCAAGCGGATAGTGCGTGTCGAAACGCTAGCTCAGGTATGCCTATTCATGCACATAGACTGACACAGTTATTTGGACTGAGCTGGGATAGGATATACTGAAATTGCACATTCCACACTTTCTACCTGTCTCGCTTAACGCAGCATCTTTGTGCTTATCGGCGTTCTCGACAACCTTTGACAAGGCCCTTGAAACCGCTGCCAATGATGCTTTAGTCGTCGGCTTCAAGTCTGTCGCATGTTATCGGACAGGGCTAGACATCTCCCCAAAAATCTCGTCGTTGGAGGATGTCGAGGCGTCACTAACGGGAGTTATGAAACGTTTCGCGGAAACGCGGCAACTCAGGCTTGCGGATAAGCACTTCAATGATTATATCGTCCGTTTGACGATGGAGGTCGCCGCAAAGTGCGGCAAGCCCGGTGAGTAAATACATTGCTTATCGTGACTCCGAGACTTACTTTACTTACAGTGCAATTCCACACTGGCCTTGGAGATCAAGATATTTCTCTTGTACGATCCTCGCCAGCCCATCTGCAACCGCTTATAGAAGCATATCCCTCAACGCCAATCGTCCTTCTGCACTCTTCTTACCCATTCACTCGAGAAGCTGGGTATCTCACTTCTGTGTATAAGAATGTCTACCTCGACTTCGGCGAGATCTTCCCAGCAGTAAGCAAGACCGGCCAAAAGAGTGTCTTGCGTCAGATATTGGAGCTCTGCCCAACAAATAAAATACTTTGGTCCAGTATGCTCCACTAAATATTCCGAATTTTCCATTGGACATGATCTCAGACATAATTCTAGCCGATGGACATTTCTGGCCCGAGACTTATTACCTTGGGACAATTCAGTCAAGAGAGGTACTTTATGAAGTAATTCGTGTTCTACTCCCTACCGATAACCCATAGTATTAATGACATTGCTAAAAATAATGCAGGTACTTGCTGAGAGTATTCAAAACGGCGAGCTTTCGGAGCAGCAGGCGGTTGGCATCGTCAAACGTGCCTTGTTCGAGAACTCAAACAAGCTATATAACTTGGGACTGACACCCGATTTGCAACTCGGAATTGAGGCAGAGAGAATACGTTCAAAGTAGGCCTTGAGGAGCGTGGGTGGAAACGACGTCTTTGCAGTCGTTTATATGCGACGTATATATCACGGCAGAACACGGTTTATTGCTTTAGCAGGTAATATAGTAAAGTATGGCATAGTTCATGGAGAGATGCAGACGCAAAAAGGTTGCATTGTCGAATGCAGTAACAGCACAGCGCATATAAGCATTTTAGTGACGAAGTCTAACAGAAAGCTTAGGAACGCAAAGCTCAGCGTCTCCTTGATGAAGTGGCGATAGCACAGAGTGGACCACGCTCAATTTCAGCATGTTCGGGAGTATCGAATTCGATTCCTAAGTCCTCAGCCAGTTCGTTCGCCTGTTGAGGCGGCAGAGAATCAGACACTAGATGCCAGAGACTATTAGGTCAGATGATATCGGCCGATAGTCAGTACGACTCTTCAATGCATGGTAGCTTTTAACTCTTGTTCTGGTCCAGCTTCACGTACTTGTAGAAAACCTTGCGCCGCTTAACCCACTCTGCCCTCCACTTGGTCCAATCAGCCTCAAGCTCAGCAATCTCCTCTGTCGTGAGGAGGGAGGACGTGCCAGCTCGTAGCGGCGTCAGATAGTCCAGAGTCTTCTTTACCTGGCCGTGGATATTCGCAGTTAGTGCACAGAATAATTGACCGGTCTCGGAAAGCTTACTGCGGCCTTCGCTTCTTTCAGCTGCAGGTCGAGTTCTTCATCCGTTGGCGTGCTTCTCAGCTTGGTGAGTTCTATATCAATCATGAGAAAACGACATCGGCTCTTGAGCATAGGTGCGAACCGGAATTGGTCTTCTTGACATCCTCTGTGAGTGACTTGTTTTCTTCTTCGATAGACTTGAGTTCCGCTTCAATTGCAGCAAGCTTGCCAGTAGGTACGTCTTCCAGGTCAGACTGCTTTGCAACAAAAAATGTCGTTTTTCCTGCATTTTCATGTTTGGAGTCCCCTGAGCGTGGCGATTCGCAGATGAAGGAGATAGACATACCGTACGGTTTCTGTGTGATGTCTCCTTTCTCTGCGAGACCTACAAGAATCTTCTGCGTCGCCGTCTTCGGCACAGCACCCTTCAAGTTCGCGCAGACATCCACGGCACCAAAAGGTCTATTCATCTATGTATCTTTTGTTTGCATTCCACACGCATATAAGATGATGAAAACGAACCTTCTTCAAATATTTGAGGACGGCCTCTTCGGCTGAACGCATACACGTTACTGGTCGGATGGAGTGAATAAGCCACCGGCTGGACGGCGTACCTTCAAGCCCTTTGAGTACGGGAACCTTGTCCGAGCCTTCTTTTGTTTTCCCTGGCATGTTGAAATAAGTTTAGACTGGCTGCTTAGCGTGTACAGATGTCGCTCTCTCCTACGATGAAGAACGATTCAATAAAAGGTCGCCTGAGACGCGGCGTCGCGGTCACGTTATCGACATTGAATGTGTGAGAATATGTTTCATTATGTAACAAATCATTTCCATAAACAGAGCTGATTGTTCAATTTGTCAAACGCTGCAGGCGACCTTTCAGGTACACAGCAACATCCTCACCTTTAAATCCATCATACACCATGGCCGTCTCCCTCGAGACCCTAGAAACAAACCTGAGAAACGCAATACCTATAATGCACCTCGAGATCATCGACCAGTCGAACGGCTGCGGAGAGAACTACGAGATCCTTGTCGTGAGCGAGGTCAGCAGAGGCTGTTGTCTTATCAGATAAACGGATCTCTCTGAAATTTGATGTTGTGACCGTTGATGTAGGCATTCGAGAAAAAGACTACATTGGCCCGCCATCGACTCAGTAAGTCCAGTTGAGGATAGTCTGCGAGATACTCACGGCTGAACTGCCCTTTAGTAAACGAGCTCTTGAAGAACGAGATTGCAGAGATGCACGCCTTCTCACAGGTGTGCCTTACAAATCATCCCATGCTTTCATCATTTCTAATTACCATCGCTGTAGACAACGCTTACACCAGCTCAATACGAAACTCGACTGAGCAAGGAGTCCGATGCTTAAATTCTGTGTGGCCCACTGAATGTATAGAGAATGTTTATATAGCAATGTTGTATAACAATTTTTATTGATGGTATGCGCTCCTTAGGGATACATAATTTCGAAGTATTGCAATCATGAAAGTGTGGTCGTTACAGACATAGCATATGAGTCTATAGAAGAAAAGTGTTATGCAGCAGTACTGTTCACGAGTCGTTTCTTTTTCACAGTATTCCATTCCACCTAAACACGGGTCAATCAATCAATGACTGTGAATCACGAAATAAAATGTTCACTTACAAATAAAGAGGTGAAGAAGGCCGATCCTGCAACGGCAATAGGTAAAATAAACGCCCTGTCGAGAGCATACGTGTACGCCACAAGCACACCCTGTAGTTGATCTGTGGGTATGACGTCTCGTAAATGTGTTGCCCCAGTATCGACAACAAGATCAGGATCAATCCCTGTGGTGTGCTTAGGTATCGAGCTTAAAAGCGTGTTTGTGAATATATTCTGCGCCACGGAGATAGCAATGGCTCCACCCAACGCGTTTGAGAACATTATGATTGCGTCTAGTAAAACTCATCAGTCAGCGAATTATTGGTAAGAAGAGTTGGTTTCGCTTACTTCCAGTTGGCATGTCCTGCGAGCTGAGAACAGCCTGGACAGCAAGATAAGGCACCTGGAAACCCGCTCCTGCTCCAAAACCCGCAAGTATCTGATACCCGATCCACTTCGCAGTGATCGTCGACACTCTTAGCGTGAACAATAACCCCGCACCAACGGTAAATACCGCGGAGCCGATCCACAAAAACGGTACATAGTACCCGATTTTGGTTATGAGAGCGCCAACGATAAGTGAGGATGTGGTGATGCTGACGAGATACGGGATGGAGCGGATTCCGGAGCCTTCAGCGGAGGTGCCAAGAACAGCTTGGAAGTAGAATGGGAGGAAGTATATATGTGTGTACAAGGCCATGCTGAGGAAGAAGGTAAAAACGGAACCGCAGAATATCGACCGCTGTCGGATGAACACTCGAGGCGGAATGGTAGCGTCATCTCCCCGATATACCTGAATGCCAAGGAAGACGACGAATTGGAGCCCGAAACCGAGGAGAAGACCCCATACTTTCGCCTCCGACCAAGGATACTCGGTCCCACCGTCTTGGAGTGCCAGTAGAAGACATATAATCCCGCATATGAGGAATAAAGCTCCGAGGATGTCGATTTTCTCCAGTTTTTGCCTCAGAGTAAGGTTGCCGACATCTCGTTTCGGTGGTTTGAAAAATAGAAGGACCGCGAGAAAAGCAGCCCCGCCGAACGGTAAGTTAATCTGATAACCAGTTTAGACTTGAGCCGCTAAGAGATCGCCAAAGACGCCCTACCCAGAAGCACCATCTCCACGAGGCCCTGTCTGTCAGTACGCCTCCCAAAATAGGTCCCACGACAGACGCTATGCCGAACATGCCTGACAGCATCGCGATGTAAATTGGCATCTTCCGTAGAGGCACCGAAAAGCCTATTATCGTATTCCCGCCAGAAAATAGCGCAGAGGCACCAGCACCAGCTATCGCGCGGCCTACGATTAACGTAGTCGAGTTCCTCGAAGTAGCGCATATGACGGATCCAACTGTAGACTGGAGTAAGCAAATGGTCATATTTGATGCCTGATGATCACAAGTGCGGACCTTCAAAAAGAACGAGCGCCGAGAGGTATGTCCATTTTACGTTAAAATAGGTATAAATTTTTCCGAATGTCTGCATAGCATCAAAGTCCAGTCTGGTGCTTAGAGGTTTCTTCAACACTCACAGGTTGTAGACTTGTCGTCGTTAAGAGATAGCTTGACCCATACCACCCAACATCGTCGAGTGAATTGAATTTAGTAGTGATTGTTGGGATTGCAGTTGCTGCGTTTGAGGTATGAGCATGCTGTAAGCGGGAACAAAGAAAGGAAGGTACCAATGATGGTATTGTCCAACGAAACCTTCGTTCGTTTGGAGGTTATTACACACAAAGAATACAACGTAAAATATAACTCGCTCACCACAAATATTACCAGACATAATCCGAGCGTAAGAAGCGCCAGCCTAACGCCCGAAGGGTATTCAATCTGTTCTTCCACACCATGTGCCTCCGTACTATTTAAGCATCCATCTCCAGCCTTTTCCGCTTCATGGGTCTGTGCTTCCACCTTTGGCTCCTTCTTCTCCGCACTGACTGCTACTGTCTCAATCGCATCGTGATGTTGATGATGGCTCTCCGCGGACCTTCTCAGGGTCGATCCTGCGCGGGATGCGGCGCTAGCCCGCTCGTCAGAGTCGGGCGGGTTGTGTTGGTGGGCGGGATTCATCGAGTACGTTGCATGAGAGAAAGCATCGTGGAGATCTTATAGAAGCACGACCAGCGGGCGTCAGGTAATAGCTCTGACTGTCGCCACCTATTTATATTATCACTACGCGAGGCGCACTCACGCCCTATGGTTCTCAGGAGCGCGTCTACTGCTTCGGGCAACTCGCCGACTCAAGGCCGTCGTTGTCGGCGAACTCTATCAATAGCTAAACTCACCGCGAACCATCGCGCGAAAGTCAGACGAAGTGCAGGTCACTCCCATGCAAAATAATCGTATGATTGGCCACCAATTGATGCATACTCTCACAGTCGCGACAATACAGTACGAGATCGTTCAGACGAAAAGGGTATCGGGAGTATTCAAAGACCGCGGAAACTCACATCATCAAGTCTCCTTACTCATGGCTCCCATCCCCTTGAAATTGCATTCCACGAGCAGTCCCGTTATTCCGCCCGGCGTTGTGAAGAAATCCATAAATACCCAGCCACGGGGCAACACGCCGGATGTTTGTGCCAACTGGTCCAATAACCAGCTACCTAGCCTTGCATTGACGCCCTCAACTCCAAGCTTCCAAGCGGGATAGCCGAACCCCTTCGCAATGACAGGTGGGAAGGCAAGTGGGAAGGAACTCGCAGAGAAAAAGGAGATGTTTAGGGTTGGCTGAGTATAACCGCCGGCTGCAGGCGGAAGGAGGACTGCCGTCGCCAGTGACACCTTTTCCGGTATGGAAAAGAAAGAGGGTATATCGTACCTGTGTATAAACTGTTAGCCGGTTGGTAACTCGGCGCCACAGAGGAATCCTACCAATCACTAGTCCGTACAAGGGTGTCCTTGCACATCCATTGGAATCCTTCTTTCTGGCTGTCTGGCCAAGTTGTCGGATGAATTCCCATTCCTTCCAGCCCATTCTCCCAACCTGAGCCATCGCCACCAAATCGACTTAACATGACTACCTTTCCTCTCACTTCTCCTAATTGAGGAATTCGATTCTCAAGGAACCACATATCCCGGCCGCCAGCTCCATTAAAGATTTCGTCATGGACAAGCGTTGAGAACTCAGCGGGAGGTGTAGTGTTGAAGTCTTCTTGCTTGATTGACATAACGACCGTCTCGCTCGACGTTCGTTGGTCGGTAAGGAAGTCATGCAGGCCAGATAGGACGTCCTGAAATGGCGTTCTTTCCGACATAATACCGTGGTGTGCAATCAAGCGACCATCGACTACTGCCAGACGTACGTCAACGACACGTATCCCGCTCTGCAACTGCATAGAGAACGGTGTGCTCTGTGACTGGCACTGAGAAATAGGCCAACCGTACTGGGACAGACTTGCATATCCAGTGCTAGATAAGCCCAACCATTTACTTAATGCAGAATGAACGCTCACGTTTCATGTGTTGCTAACGTTCTTGGCGTCAACTAAGCGTAGCGTTAAAAGAGATGAATCGCTCACACGGGAGGCAAAGATCCGACAAACGATGGTTGTCTGCCACATCTTTCAGGAAGCAGGACAGATCTCTCCTGGGTAAAATGAAGATGTCTCGCTTCACTGACTTTCCATCCGTACTCTGAAGAATATTCATCCTGTTACTGTAAGCTGCTGCCACAATGCTGCGTTGCCACCCACCCGACGCAAGTATACCCTCCAACCAGAGTTCACATCTCCTTCGTCGTAGAGCAATGACCAACCCTTCTGCGCCCGGCTAGCTAATGCAAAGGCCGTGAGTTCGCATACTCGATTTGATTGCTCCGCCTCGCTGCGCAGTAGGAGACCGCCACGACAACGCAGTTTAGGAGTAACGGGAGTGACGGTCGCGACGGAAGAAGCAGGCACCAGAGTAGGCTTAGAGTCTTGGATTCCGATGGAGCTCACGGAAATGACTCCGGATGTAAGATTCTGCACAGCAATGCTCATATTCAATACAATACAAAGCTAGTCAAGCAGTGAGAGAGCCTGTAAGCGCTGCGGAGGACGTGGTGGTTGGTTCATCCATAATGTGGCGGTTAATGTAAGAAAGAAACGCGACGCGATCGGATGATGTTCGCACGTTCATGAGGTTCTCCTTCTGCCTGATTCAGCCTCAAACGGCGCAGTCTCGTATGATACTGTGCTTCTCTCTTTCTTTCTCTCATCTATCTCCTTCCCGACCTCCTTCTCATGGACTCTTCTGACTTAGAAGCTTTGAACTACGATATTTTCATCGTCTTAGTGACATATTTGGACATTTCTGATGTTGTAGCTCTCAGTCAAGTGAGTATCAGAGTATCATGCCGGAACTTGTCCTGAACGCTGTAATTCGTAACATAGTGCAGTAGACTCCTGAGGCAGTTTGCCATCTCGCATCAGACTTGGGTACGGCTAGGCCGAAGACTGATCCTCCAGGGCATACCATTACCAACCAAAGGATTCAGGACACCAGATGACCTGAGTACCAGAGAGCTCATAGACAGTGTTCTCAAGGCCGATAGAATCTATAGAGGATGGACTTCAAGAACTGCCCGGGCAACAAAAATGATCGTTATTAGCAAGGGAAGCAGCCAGTTTGCGCAGTCGAGTCGAGCCAGTACCATGATTTTACCCATCACGTCCGACATTGCAGCCATGGTGTTGGGTCAAACGGACATGACCATTTGGAATATTGTCCAAGGGATCAAGCTTGCCGAGCTCTCGGACTGTATTGAAAGGGTTTCACTCCTGCCTTCTGTCTTTTCACACGAAGTCGATCTTTCCAATAAGGCATTCTATTTCCTCGCACATACAAGTGCTATACTCGGAGAGGGTAGGGACTATCGGATCAAAGTCATAAAGGTGGATTTTATGCACCTTCCCTCCAACCTATTAGAAATCGAATCTACGGTATCTTTTGAGGAGGTCGCCTCGTTTCGCGAGTTTTCTATATGTCGAAGATTTGGTTACCAATTAAGATTGGGAGGAGGGTTCATTTTAAACGCGCAAGAAAGACGCGTTTGCCAGGTATACATTGAGAAGTGTATTCTTCTCTTTGTTGTTCTGGATTGGGACAAACGTGAAGCCGCGTTTATAGACACAGGCTGCCCCCGCCTTGTGAGTGTTTCTGAATCTACTTCACTCCTTTCGAATCTTGATTATTACGCCGCTTTAGGTGACCTTGACCCGAGGGTCTAAGGAAATATCGTTCCATCAGGTGTACGTCTGCACGTGGGACTCCCAGAATGAGACCCTTGTCTTAACAATCGACACGGGACGTTCAACAACATATTACTTCTATCGTGCTTCACAGTTATTACCTTTCATGCGCTCCTTTGACGAGTACAGTGGAGACGACTTTGGCATAAGTACTATCCCAGTGCTTCCCCCAAGCAGGAACTACAACGTTCCGTATCAAACTCATATACCACGGAACAAACTCGCGCCTCTTGCAGTACAGCAGACTGGTTTTCCGACCGCTTGGCACAGATTTTCAGGTGTTTCTGCGGCGCCGTTCTCAAGGCCGTTTTTGGCTCATCTAAAGTCATTTGCCGAGTTGACTACCGAGGAACGAGAAATGCCGGCTCCTCTTCGAGGGAACCAATTCATCAGGCCACCATCTGACAAAGATATCGCTTCATCAATAATTCCATTCTCTCTCGCTACTGATGGCCCGAGGTACCATCTAGGACCACGAGCGAAGATGTTTAGCGTACGTTATGGCGCCTTAGCGTGGACGAAGGAAGAAGAATCGGAAAACAGTGGACTAACTAGAAGTCTACGAATCACAAGGTTTTTCTGTCCATCGTGCAAAAGCGACCAAATAGAACAGGAGATCGTCCAGGTCTGCACGCCACTCCTGCCAAATGGCGGGCCCGTACAAATGGACAACACTGGCGTCGACGGATTACTGTCGTTGTCTCTCGACGAAGTTCACGGACGACTCTTTCTTATTTATCAGACTGGAAAAATTGCTGCGCTGCACTTCGGGTGACCTGATCAATTTGACGACATATACATCACGAACGCCCAATGCATAATAGAAGTTTAGGATACCAACATCAACACCCATTTTCCGACTCGTTAAAATATTGAATAGCTCCAATAATTTATATGGGACATTATACTTCTTGATTTTGCACGTCTGTACAAGTATGATAATACAATCATGTACACTTTTTCCTCCGAATTGGCTTCCAGTACAAATAGAATAATAACACAAACGTACAAGATTGAATTCTTTGTCTCCAGCACCATTTATGGGAGTATGGAAAATGCATTCCACGTATGCGATACCGGAATATATTTACCCGACTTTACCAATGATTACAATCGTGTAGAATAATATTGAACTTATTTCTCGTTTGCGTTACTTTGAGGAGTAGGATATTGAACTTTTCGCTTTGATATTTTCCGGATGACTTTCCTCATTTGTACAGATGATGGCCGAGCAGCCGGGATTTCACTGTTTTACCGGCTATGAGTCATACGCCTGCGAGTTATTCAGTAATTTATACCTTACTGCCAGCTAGACGCATTGCTGTCCGCCTCTCTGTAGAAGTCGACTCGTCCATTGACTACATCGTATTGACGAAAGATGACATCCGTCACCGAACCCTCAAAATCCTCTCAGCTATCAAAGACTGTGGCGGTTATGTCACTAGCTGACGGGGATGCCCAGACGTGTGTGTTGTCCTCGTCATTGTTGCTACATTCTTCTAATCTCCCAGTCTTACCAGAGTTACAGCTCCTGGAGTTCCTTCAGATGGACCCATTATCGAGGCAGCGAAGCCATCGCAGGGTGCGCACGACCAAGTCGTAACACCGTGGGACGTACAAGGCTCGGTATCGACGGATGGCAAGCAGGCCGCAATTGATTACGAAAAACTCATCGTGCAATTTGGCACGCGACGGGTGGACGACGCGCTCTTGGAACGATTTGAACGACTCACAGGCAAACGTGCTCACCCTCTCTTGCGTCGCGGCGCTTTCTTCTCGCATCGGTGAGCTACATCATGATTGAATGATTCATTGGGTGATATTGAACCAAGTCATCAGTGAATTCGACAAGATCCTTGATCGATATGAGCAGGGAAAGCCGTTTTTCTTGTATACTGGGCGAGGGCCGAGTAGTGATAGCATGCATCTGGGACATATGATCCCGTTTGTATTCACGAAGTGAGTGTATGCGTCCATCATCCATCAGTGCTACACTCATCGATGATTTAAGATGGTTGCAAGACGCGTTCGATGTACCACTAGTGATTCAACTGACAGGTAACTGCTACGTATGATTCTTGTTTGATGCGCTCTGATGCAAAAATAGACGACGAAAAATTCCTGTTCAAGCATGAGCTCAAACCGGAGCAAACTTACAAGTATGGCTTAGATAACGCAAAAGACATTATTGCTGTCGGCTTCAATCTCGAAAAGACATTTATCTTCAGTAACTTTGACTACGTTCGAGGACCATTCTACAAGAACGTATCGAAAATATCGCGACAGATCACTATTAACCAGGCGAAAGCGACATTTGGGTTCAATGACTCGTGCGTATAGCCTTCGTTCACTCCTGTATTTAATTGAAGGAAATTTATGTGGCACCTAGCGATAACATTGGCAAAATCCACTTCGCTGCCATTCAGGCGGCACCTTCGTTCTCGAATTCCTTCCCTCAAATCTTTGGCGAGGTCACCAATATTCCTTGCCTAATCCCGTGCGCGATTGACCAAGACCCGTACTTCCGTCTTACTCGCGACGTAGCAGTGAAGCTCAAATACCCGAAGCCTGCACTTATACACTCAAAATTCTTCCCAGCGCTACAAGGACCGCAATCGAAGATGAGCGCATCGGATCCGAATTCAAGTATATTTATGACGGACAAGCCGAACGAGATCAAGAATAAAATAAATAGACATGGTTTCTCGGGTGGACAAGAAACAGTTGAAGAGCATAGGCGATTAGGAGGCAATCCGGACGTGGATGTCAGCTATCAATATCTCACTTTCTTCCTAGACGATGACGAGGAGTTGAAGCGACTTTATAACGTGAGTAGCATTGTGTTATGTAGACACCGTTTCCTGACGCAAAGTAATCTAGGATTACAAAACAGGCGCCCTTTTAACTGGGGAACTGAAGTCTAAATGCATTGCTCTATTACAGGAGTTTGTCAAATCGTTCCAGGAAGTGCGTAACTTCTGCCAGCGTCTATTTCAATAAAGTTGACCTTTTATCCATTTAGCGACGAGCCAAAGTCACAGACGAGGAGCTTAGGTCTTTCATGGATGCCACAAGAAAAATCAGCCCTACCATTGGAAAATGTATTGCTCAAGCGGCCACCTCTACATAATAATAGAGCTAGAATAACGCGTTTTCATATCTGTATGACGATAAAGGTACGAATATTTTTGTATTTCATACAGCCCCATGTGGCCCATTGACAGCGACTGCGGAGTGACCCAAACAAAAGTGTTGGTTTCCAGCCTGAAGATGACTGCATCACCTTCCTATTGATAGTTCAATTGAATGGAGAAAACCTTCGTTGATGGGATCAGAATTGAGCGGTCCCCGGAACGCCTCCTAAAAAACTTCCTGGAATACGGGTCGTCCCTCCGGCAAGACAGAAGCAACTTCAAAGTGGCTTATTTCTCAATTTTTAATATCTACAATGGACCCAGCCTCAAGATGTGGGCGTGGCCGGCCGGACCTGAAAGGACAATGTCGTCGGGGAGTGGCCTGAGGCAGCAAAGATGAGTCATACGAGCGCAATGTCGATCATTATCTAATTCGTCGGAGTTTGAAATGAAAAGGTATATAAGGGCGACGGACGCGTCTTGAATGCGCCCTCTTTTCACGCCCCCCGACCGAGCACAGCCACGTGCACGTTCTAATTTTTTTCCTCGCATAGACTCTGCAAACGCCAATCGTCCCTGTCCGTCATGTCTTTGCCTTCACGCCCCATTGCTTTCGGTCGCCCGCAGGCGCCGCATCAGAGCCAGTTTGTGCAGCAACATCTAGCACAACAGGCGCAACTGCAAACCCAGCAGCAGCAACCACAGCAGGTTCAGTCAACTCCTGCACAGCCTAGTGGCTCAAACATCGCTCTTCCTACCACGTCGACATTTGCGTTACCAGGCGGTTACTCTTTACCCTCTGTGCAGCCGCCAGCTCAGCCTGTGTATACGGTCAGGCCGCCGGTGCAAAGCAATACCACAGCTGGCCCTTCGTCAGCTGCAAGCCCTCCTGCCCAGAATGGCGTGCCAGCCACGCCCGCTCCGCTCACGCTTGAGCAGCAGCACATCACCGCTGTCGAGGGCATCATCCCCACTCTTCAAAACATCGTTGCTACTGTGAACTTGGACTGTCGGTTGGACCTCAAGACCATTGCTCTGCATGCTCGTAATGCAGAGTATAATCCTAAGGTTAGTATCCCATGCACTCTCACCCGCTAAGTGCCTGTGCTTCCCTTGCACTTGCCACTAGCGTTTTGCAGCTGTTATTATGCGTATACGTGAACCGAAGACGACTGCACTCATTTTCGCATCGGGCAAGATGGTCGTCACTGGTGCAAAGTCCGAGGACGACTCGAGACTCGCGTCTCGAAAGTATGCTCGTATCGTGCAGAAGCTTGGGTTCGACGCCAAGTTCTCTGAATTCAAAATTCAGAACATTGTTGGTAGCTGTGATGTCAAGTTCCCCATTCGGTTGGAGGGTCTTGCATACAGTCACGGGCAGTTCAGTAGTTATGAACCTGAGGTACGTGGTGCTGTCATTGTTCGCAAGAACAATGTGTTGAACCACAATAGCTTTTCCCTGGTCTTATCTACCGCATGATCAAACCGAAGGTCGTGCTGCTGATCTTCGTCTCTGGCAAGATCGTGCTTACTGGCGCGAAGGTAAGTAAAGATTCGTGATTATTGTAGAACTCGGTTACTGATATGCTTCTCTCATCGAAAAGGTCAGAGAGGAGATCTACACTGCGTTCAACACTATATATACCGTGTTGTGCGAATTCAAAAAGCCATAATGACGGACAGTTTACCTTCTCCTTTCCTTCCCTCGACTTTTTTTTGGTTCGCGCGGTGGTGCCGTCTTCTGCAGCATGGACATACCCCCGTCGATGTGCATGTTCATCCCCTCCACCACAATCACCAATGGTGATACGCGTTACTGTCCTTCACCTGGACTGTCTAAAATCTCAAAACCCATTGTTTTACTTTATTGCATTTCTTCTTCCTTACCGTGGTAAACCTTACTTTTTTTCTTTCTTTTCACTATCTCTGCAACAATAACCATAACTCCCATATCATCCATCATCCAAGACAGAATACAGCTTTTTTTTACTTTCATGTCCTTTTTATGCCTTTTTTTGGTCGTTCGATTTTTTCTTTCTTCGTAGTTATTAGTAGTGTACTTGCGCCTATACAAAATGCCCTGTAGAACAGAATTTCAGTACCTTTGCCACGACAACGTTGAATTGCGCGTGATATTTTTTTTCGCAAGTGCAAAGTGAGTGAGTTACTAAGCCGTCCTCGATTAGTCAATATCCCGGAAACTGCCAGCCATAGCCTCTTTCTTATTTGGGTGTAAGGCCATATTGGGAAATTGCTAGAGCCGTCTACTGAATTCATAAATAACGGGCTGACTGAACTTGAGCAAATCAATGCATCAATTCTTATTGAGTTGAAACATGTAAGATGACAATAGATTAAAAAATCTATAACTATTAGAGCACTGTGTCTTGTCAGAAATAAATCTGTCGAGTTTATTCAAGTCTTGATTTATAAAGCTTAAACTTGTCAGGCTTTGGAAACTCGTTGCAAGACAAATAAGAAGTCAGAAAATTCTAGTACAGAGGAAGAATGATAAGTACGACTTAAACTATGATCCCGAATAAATGATTGTAGTCGCAAAGACGGGTGTTATCATGCTGTTGTCAAACACAGAAAGGTGATATAAAACTAAATTAAAACACTTGCACAATGTGTGCCTGAATGTAGTTTTCACCGTGGTTAATTTACCTTTGCTGTAAGATTGGTAAAACACCTGATCCCTAATACACAAAAGCAATTTTCAGGCACCTTTTTTTAAGATTCTTATAAGTCTAATTACTTAGTTCAGAAGTATAAGATATACTGGTCTTTGTTGCATAAATAATGTGCCAAGATATTAGGCTCATGTTGTCAGGTACTACAGGGTTGTACTTCTGGAATAGATCACATCAGGGTATAAAACATAGGGATTATCTTGATAGAATTAAATGGCACTTGATAAGAAAACTGGGATCATCAAGTATATTCCATCCTTCATAAAAGCTCTCAACTTCCAACGCAACGTCAATAATTACTACTGCTGACGAACTGTCCTTACGCTACATTCAGGGGAACATGTTTGAATATGACGAGCACAGAAGCATCCCTGTCTCCTCTGAAAGGATCAATGCTTTTTGCAAGGGATAATCCGATTTAAAGTCAGTGTAAGTGGAACGTTTTGTCGTCCCTGAAACCGAGTCGGAGGAAGACAGGAAGACTCAGGTTTACTTGCTTCAAAGTAACTGCTACCGTGTGTATACGTATACAAAGTCGGCCGCCATGCACTAATGAGCGTTGATGTGAATCTTCCAAGTAATTAGGCAAAGAAGTCGAATTGGCTTCTTTTTCCAGAAGCGATGCCATTCGTGTCAACAAAACAGCTGTGATAGTCACTGAAATAATGAACCACTGAGTATTCCACCTTTTCTTAACGCGCTAGGACGATACGAGACAGACACGAGCGTGCATGACCGATGACCGATGACCGACGGTTTAGCGGATCAATATAATACGAGCATGTGGCTAAACATGATCCTACTCCTTTTGGACACGAGGATCGCTGATGCTGATCTGAACTTTCCATGTTCTACGAACCTTCGGACCCACCACATTTTTATGAACTATTTAATTCTACGAAACAAACGGCTCAGCGATCGGTGAGAAACGAACAAACAGCATATGGCCACCATTTCTCGAAAATATCAACAATTAGCAATCAGAAAGCACATGGAACCCGAGAAACGTCAGTATAAGACGCTGGCGGCTGGGACGAAAGGAGAAGAACGAAACACTACAAAGCGCAGCGGCGCCGTTATGCGTGGGGTTTGCTCAATCATAACGGCTTCCGAGATCTGCTGATATATGTTTCGATCGCGGATGTAATGAGCGGCAGTTCGCAAGGTACTGTCCATGGGCGGATTTACTTTTGATTAGCGGCGAGTCGGCGACCCTACCGAAGCTCGCATGGCTATGTCACCCTTGGCGCACCTCTACGTTATGATATAAATATCACCACTCCAAAGGGTGCCTTCGTTCTCCCTTCTCGCTTCTGCTTGTATTTAAACTTCACCACGCCCATTCCTCCATGTACGTTGTCCGTCCCCTTACTGCAATAATGAAGCCAGTAAGAAATGCTGAACATAACCAGTATGTATCTCGTTTCAGTCCATTCTCTTTACTTGATTCCTAACAGCATCGTTCAGTATTACCTCAAGTTCCGCCACATATCATCCAGGGAGAACACCTAAAGCCTCTGTTTTAAAACGATTAAAGAAGTTCATCGGGAGCTCTCAAGCATCGTCGTCTCACCCACAATCAAGTACCATTCGAACTACTCTAACGGAAAGCGAAAGACGTCGAGCAGAGGCGTTAAAGGCATGTGGCCTTCTCGGACAGAGCATCAAGTATGGAGGTCCATACCGCGATGAGGGTGACGATGACGATGCCAAAACTATTATTTCGTCCGAGAAGCAAGCCGATGATGGAACATGGGAGATGAAGGACCTCCTAGACTTTGACGAGGTACATCGCCCTTTCAAACGTTGTTCTTGGAGCTTTTGACTCATTCTACTACCAATTACCTCACAGAAAACAGAGCTTCCCAAGGGCGCTCAGGACTACGAGTGCTCCATCAACACTATTGAGGATGATTTGATATCCGTGGACTCTCCGGAGACGCCGCCAGTTCCGCTCCAGCGCCATTTTTCGGTTTCAACAAGCTCCGACACTTCTCCAACGGTAGAGTCGGAAACAAGTACGCTCTCACCACAACGGGCGCCCATACGAGTGCGCAGTCTGGGAAGCCTGACCGAAGAACTTGATCAAAT
>NW_006760388.1:3045219-3056023 GCF_000271605.1 Fomitiporia mediterranea MF3/22
TGCCCCATGTGAAGAGCTTTTCCCGCGCTATGTCACTCCTCTGCTAAGCGCTTCTCACGGGCGACTCCAATCACTGCACCCTCATCGTTTTCACCCTTTGCATCATATCTATCGCTATTTATTCGCTTCTCGCCTCGTACCCTTGCTCGCATGGAAATTGGAAAAGGAGGAGTAATAATCGTTCTTTCGCGAGAACTTCTCTTACACAATGCGCCACATCCTGTTGGCACCCCAATTGTATAGTACTAGACGTATGCCGGACCAGACGCCACATTCGTTCATACCCCAAATCTCGCAGTCCTACATTCCGACTAACCTTAACTTGTATAATTTCCCTGATTTCAGCATTCACACTCTGTAATGTTTTGCGTCACATTTTGTATTCCTTGTTCCTCGTATTCTTTTTCTTGCTGCACCATGTTTTCCCCTACACTCAATCATCAATCGATCGCTCGAAGTAATATAGCTATCTTTTGCATGCAGAAATCTTTCAAAAACTGTAATGGAAGAGTCGAACTGTTCCAATCACTTGATTATCTTCTCATCCATTCATTCAATCCCCGCGTGACTTTACAGTTTCGCCCATTTTAATACTTGTTCTATTGTAATCTAAAAGTACAGTAACTAGTGTATGTCCAGGATTACAGAATTCGGTAAAGTACGTTATAAGGAAAAAATATTCAAGGAATAATTTAAATCATCAAACGGCGTGCGTAATATTTCTACGGACCTTTCCGAGCTAGGAAGCCTCCAGGAGGTAACGCTCTGCCTCAGCGTCAAGCCAATTTCCGCGAGGCGAAGCCGCAGAAGTAGACGAAGTTTTACTACTACTTAGGCGCGATGTCCCCCTTCGCCTTTTCTTCGGACCACCAATGTCACCGGTATACGTCTGTCCAGTTTCGAGCCCCGCGAGTTGCTTGATCTCTCCGAACTCTGTTGTTGCCTGTGCGCGTAGGAAGTTGGCGCTTGAGGCACGGTGGATGAGACAATCTGGTTTGACGTAGCCTTCGAGTGTGCCAACCAGTGGGATACTCTCGTCTGATTGCATTGGTCGACCGTCGCGCCAGAGAGACCCGCCGTTTGTCTTCTCGAGGGCTTTGATGATGTTGAGGGATTCACCGGGAGGGATGGGCGTTGGTTGAGAGGGCGTAACGCAGGGAAGGTCGACCTCCTTCCTAAGTACGTGATCGACGTCTACAGCGGAGAAGAACGCAACGCCCTGGGGGAGATCGTCCATACCGAGTTTGTACGCAAATAGGCAGCGAGTCCAAAGGTTTGCGATTTGCAGTGCAAGAGCGGCGCGGTATTTGTCTTCCTCCCTAACGAGATAACGTAGCTCGTCATGTACGGACATAAGGTAACGAGCCTTGATGTCGTACTTTGCAATAAGGTGCTCCATTGAAACGATGAGCAGATGCAAGTAATCCACACCAGAGGACTGCACAACCCAATTAATGCGAGAGGTCATGTAATCCGTACCGAAGCCCGCAGGTAGGTACTCTTTTGAAAGAGCGTAGGTGACACCGCAACCCAACGCAGGTGTTCGAGGTTTATCAGACATGGCGATTTCCTCGAGCTTGTTGAAGACATAACTCTCGCTCCCACCGAACCAGAACTTGCGACCGAAGATATCTGTTCTGTGAGTGTTCTTGCCCTTGGTAGAAGCATAGAGCTTTTCTGCCTGCTGCTGCGCAATGTCGGGGAGCATGTTGGGGTTGGACTGTAGCAAGAGAAGAATTGCATGCCGCATGCCGGCACCATAGATACGAGAATAGTTGAAAACCTTTGCCTGGTCACGGGAAATACCAAGGATACTCGCAGTCTTGGAATGCAAGTCAGTCCCTGCAGCTTTTGTCCCCTCAAGCGTCATCCAACCTAACGCCGTCGCGCCATGCAGACCAAACTGTGCATCACCCATAGCACTTGAGATCCACAGTTCCTCTGAATCTACATCAGCCCCGACAATCGCATAGCCCTTCGGTGCCCGGACCATCGCCTTCAACTCTGAACCAACCCGGTTCTTTTTGGCATTACTTGCAGTAAGCCAAGTCTTTTCGATAGCTCGGCGAGTAACGGCACCCATAGTGATGACCTGAGGAATGATCATCCCTACCTTCCCGTCCGGTTTCTCCGCCTTTACACCGAGCCTAACCTTGTCACTGTTCCATACGACCATTTGGTTCAGAATCCGATCGCGCGAGCTTATCCAGTAGCTGCACTGGGCATTCATATCGAGAGCGTCCTTCGTATCGCCTTCACGACTCGTAAGCGTCCCGTCTTGCGAGTACTTCATGAACGTCTTCCCAAAGGGGCTACCAACATTAGCAGATTCACCATCTTTATGAGGCAATTTGTAGAACGAATATCCATCTCGTAGCACTGCCTCTTGTAGATGCGCGTCAGCAGGATCATAAAAGTCTAATTTCTTTGATCGTGTCGCATATTGGGCGTCAGGGGCAACTCGGAATATCCAGCCATGCTCGCGCGAATGGAAGAGTGGCCAGCCTGACCAACTGAGACGTAGAAGCAAGGGGGCGAGACGGGAGCGGATGGTAAGATCCAGTGTGCCTGGCGGCATCCCTTTCTTTGGTTTCGCCAGATCCCAGTACCATTTGGGCCAGAGTACGGGCTCACTAACTTCCTCCACCACAGCATTGGCGGGTTCGGATCGAAGCCAGTTAAGCTGGCTTATCCATGGGTCGTCTACGAGATCACTCTCCTTCGCCAGGACGTCTAAGGCCAGTTTCATGATCTTCTTGGACAGTTTCTCGTCCTCCTCTCCGCTCGCAATCGCTTTCGCCATCTTGGGGTGGATACATGTCAGACGGCCACTCGCAAGTTCCTTGAGTCCAACAGTCTTTCCCATGATAGTGTGCACTCGTGCGTCACGATCATGTGGTCGCTTGACTTCACCGTTTTCGTCGGTATATGTCCAGCCTTCTTTTGAAGAATAAGAAAGTGGTCGACCGTTGAAGGCGAAACGGAAGAGAAAGGGAAGGATGTTGTTCTTGACGGAGGCGTTAAATGGGCCCTTTTCCGTTAAAGTTTCAAACCAGGCGGGTTTGTTAATCGCTGTCAAGGCGGCTTTACGGGTTGACTTTGACCTTGCCTGTTACCCAGTTAGAACTTTATTTCGTGATTGAGGAAACAAAGAAATACCTTTGGTTTAGTCGGCACGTCAATACCGCGCGACTTGCCAGCTTTCTTCGGAGTCCAGTCAAGTTGACTAAGCCAGACATCGTCCTTCCAGCGTTCTTCGTCCATTAGAAGACGCACATCTTCAGCAATTGAAATAAGACGCTTCTTAATCTTTTCGTTCAGTTCCCTGTAAATTCCTTCAGCGTTGCGTAGATAATTTTCCCATTGCTCATTCACAGTTAAGAAACTTGAACCCATCGTCATGACGCCAGCGAAAGATACAGGGCTAGGACATGCTTGGAGAAAGTCTGGGAAGACCTTCGTATACACTGCGTGTGTTATTTCGACGTCTGTTGCACAGTAATCCAGATAATCGTTAATGCCCTCAAAGATTTCCTCGCGTGAACGTGTCATGAAGTCATTGCGTATTTCTTTTCCAATGTCGATACCGCAGTGTAGCTTAGCGACATCTGCAAGCGAGTTTGCAGACGTGATATCTTCCCAGCGCTTTGAAGACGTTTCAGCTTCTGTGGATTCAGAGTCGTCAGCCACGAGCTGTGGCAAGCTCTCCTCGATCTCTTGCTGCAGGCGACGTAGTTCTGCACGCTTCACGGCATCCTCTTCCCCCGATTGTCGTTCCTGGGTCTCACGGAGTAAGTCCTTGGCAGCCTCGACGGCTTCCTCTTTGCGCTCCTTCTCTTCAGTCTTGTTTTTCCTGTATTTCATCCATGCTGGTCGCTGATGAGATGAAATACCTTTGACGGCGACGTGAAGAGACATCGTATCGATGAAACGTGAGTTAGTGCCTTTGACATGGTACTCCTCAAGAACCCTAGCACGATCATACGAAACATTGTGACCAACTATGATTCGATGACCCTTGGAATCACCAAGAGGAATGAGTTGCTGCGGATCTTCCGTCTTTCCGAGAAGCCAAGGCGAGATCCACGAGTACCAGTGAGTGGGAGACATAGCACACGCCATAATAGCATACTGGTGGTGATTTGGCATGGTTTCCACGTCAAAGGACAGCATTTCCTCTTCAGGTGCAGAGACAGTCTCGTAATAGCTTGATCCATCGTCTCGATGGTGATATTTTGTCCAACCAGAATGAATGTGCCAGAACTCCGGCTTAGGCGGTATTCTTATCTCTGCAAATTGTTTTGCGAGGCCAAGCCATGGCTCAGAAGCGGCATGGCCTATTCGATGGAAATGTTCGTCGATTGAAGACCCCTGAAGAGGTGGAAGTGTGAAGCCGGTGTTCGGTAATATTGATCCTTGAGTCGGGTCGAGGCCATGCGAGTCGAGGTGCTCACGGGCAAGATTGATATATTTCCTGTCTGGAGGCGGAAAAGTCACGCCTTTGAAGATCTGCGAGTGTATTTTCCTCGAAAGTAGCTGCACCCCGACTTCGTTGCGTTTTACTGCGGCGAACATAGGTTCAAGATAAACAAACCTGTAGGAAAAAATTAGAACCGATAACAGTACTCACCGACATCCTCGATGTCTTTTGGCGCTGAAACTTCAACTGCCTTCCCCTTCTTCGATCGATAAGCTTGCTCGCTGCTACCAACAGGCTGTCTGACTATTGGTTCCGAGCGTGGCTTCCTCTCGATTTGTTTGAGACTCTGTCGGACACTGCTGTTGTGAAAAGACCGTCGACCTGTTCTGCAATACGACGATCGACGTGCTATAACAAGCATTGCAACCAGGTGCTCTTGATGCACCTATATTATTGTTTTGCTTTTGTAATGCGACGTAAAGGACTAGCAAGACATGAGATTGAGCTGGTCGTCGTTGACGGTAAAGGCAGATTTTAGCATTAACCGCGTCTATCCGTGTGCAAATACGTCGATCTTCCGCGTTACCTCGTTAGGACAAACCAAGCCAAGCAACCAGTCTGCGACATGAAAATGCATTTATATTAGTTATAATTACTTTCTAAATGTGTACTGCTTTTTCCGGATAGTAATATTATGACTCCTGCACTTAACTCTGCCGACCAACTGAATTCTGCTTGCACGATCAACTCTTAGTGCACAAAGGATATGGCTTAACAGTATGAATCTAAATACTCTTACATTTGCAACAAGAGATACCTGTCTGAACTGAGATATGGACAATTTTATTCCATCGTTGACCTTCTTTTAATGTTATATTATTACAATAATTGTAATACTTAATCCACCCTTTGGCTGGAATTTGCCCTGTTTTATTACGTAACACGTGTTTTACATAATCTAGAATTACATTTACGACGGACGGAATTCTCGTAAAGGCTTTCTGTATTGCAGTCATGGTGCTGCCTCGCTTCAGAGCGACATCCGGTCGCATTCATCTTTTCAACTTATCTCCTGCACATAACTCTCAGAAAAATGTATGTGTCCAGTACCGATTGAAAAATTATATGTTTGCACTTCACCCGCTGACGGTTGTTTGTAGCAAAAACGCGTCGGTCGTGGTGACGGTTCCAAGCGTGGTGGAACCTCTGGGAAGGGTAACAAGGGTCAGAAAGCGCGTTCTGGTAATGGCAAACCGAGGCTCGGGTTTGAGGGAGGACAAACGACTATCTTGAAGCGGATCCCCAAGAAGGGGTTTACGAACCCGTGCGTCCTGTCTTCGCGCATTAGTTTCGACTTGTTCGACGTTGTTGACGTTTATTTGGCCTGTTTTTCATAGTTCGGAGAAGACTTGGGCACCCATCAACCTTGACCGTTTGCAGCACTGGATAGACCAAGGTCGGATTACTTCGACACCGGAGAAGCCGATTACAGCTCGAGAGCTCTTGCTGAGCGGTTGCGTTCATAACGTGCACGATGGTATAAAGCTTCTTGGAGACGTAAGACCTTCTTCTTTATGCCCATGGATATATATTTAAGGTCTTACTATCTACCTCCAGGGAGCAGAACAGTTGAAAACACCTATACACATCGTACCTTCCCGCGCATCCCAGTCTGCCATCAAGGCAGTTGAAAAGCTTGGAGGGACGGTGTTCTGCAAGTATTATAATGCACTCTCGCTTCGAGACTGTATGAAGGGAAGAACAGACCGATTAGATGCTGCGCCAACTCGTAGGGAGGACATTCGTATGTCTGGGCTTTTTGTGGACTTAACGGAACTTATGACTGACGTTTCATTTCAGAGTGGTATATGAACTGGCGTAATCGGGGCTATCTATCATCTCCTGCGCTAGCAAAGAACCCGCTGGTGAATAGTCGATGGAAGGCTGTCGCGGAGCAATTGAGCAGATACAAGACTGAGGAGTTTGAGAAACCTCGTCGATAATTACTAGATATTGCTAATTATGCTACTAATATATACGCATCAATTCTTTATCATGCAAATACATCAAACGACTACTCTGCTCCAGAATTATCGCGAGGTGGTGAATCAGCATCCATGCGGTCAGGGGAAATGCTACGCGTTGGCGATAGGTAGGGTGAACGAGAGCCAGACTTCGAGCGCGAACGACTCCGTGAAACGTAGCGTGATCCAGCATCTGAGGCCGATCCACTTCGCCTGCTTGGTGACCGACTAACATATCTTCTTTCTCCGCTCATGCTCCTGCTGCGGCTTCGACTTGAACGAGATCTGGAACCTGATCTCTCACTCCCACTTCGACTTCTACTTCGACCTCGGTCACTCTTGCCTTCCATTGCATCCAACAGTAAGCTTTTTCGAGGAGCAATCTCTCCGTTCTCTTCTAGTACTTCTCTTTTGATGATTCGCGGTAGGATTATGTCGCAAACGCGTTCGTCGTGTAGAAGTTGGTCCGCGAATTCGTCCATATACGTGAGCGTGTAGCCGCCTGCGTTTTCGTTAACCATATGCAGACATATACACTAGTGTAGAGAGCTTACCAACATGCCGTAATCGTAGCTTTCTGTAGTCTTTTAGAAGAGGCTCGAGGATCTCATATACCTCTACAGCTCGGAACGTCATGCGTATGTACATAGCTGCCAGGGCTCTCAAGTATCTACCAGTCACAAACATGTCAATTCTCGTGTCTCATAGCGAATGAGGGCGGCAGAAAAACGCACTTGAATTCATCCACTTGTAAATATTCAATCAAAATCTCCTTCTCCGGCTGAATTTGCAAGAGCTTGAGGAGCAAACACATGAACTCCGTCGGGTTGTTGTTCCCATACACGCCGCCTATGGAATTCAACTCGATCGCGCGGTCAATAAGCGATTCAGCTTTCAAAGTAAAGCAAAGCAAAGATCTTGTAAGTCCTAAAGGTCGACAAAGAAGAAGTTAGTAAACGCACCTGTGAGCGCGAAACATCTCTCCTTCCAATACTGACATTCGTAAATACGGTTCCTGATGACGGTTTCGACTAGAAACTAAGTGTACTTAGCTCCTGTAGCATAGCAAGGGTCTGAAAGTAGACTTACCTGTGGATTTTGACCATGAATGGCCAGAGCACCTTTAATGGTTGTATTTGCCATGGTGGTGGTTTTTGAGAGAGTCTATTGTGGCTCACGTGCAGCGCGCACCTTGCTTCTTACTCACCTCACCAAATGCCACTACATGCAGCTTTCTCTTCAATCGTTAATGAATGTTGCTATTGCATCTACGTAAAGGCAATTCCTTCCAACTTACAACCTGAAGGGAAAAAGCTATTTTGAACTAATTGTCTGAGTCCATAAGTCCACCTCCCTACTTAAATCAGCCTGTCATCAACATTCTGCGAGACCCATAGTGATCAAATCGTTTCCTGCCTATAGGACATAAGACTGTGAGTAATGTCTTACATCGTAAAATGCTAGACACGCTGATACTTACCTTTACGAAGAAGTAATCACCTGTAAAATAGAAGGGTGTCTATAAATTATCTTATGTCACTTTCCTTTATCGAGATCATACCATATACAGTGCCTGTATCTTGGTTTGGCGGGGATGCATGCCCATTGACGGTACCGTTGGCAAGGACGCTCTGCCAATCGGGACGCCAAGCTAGCTTCGTGATGTTATCCAAGAGCTACAACCATAATCACACGAACGCGTCGGTTCACACTTTCTTCGAGGAATTAGAATGAACATACCGATATGGCGAAATCTGTCCATGCCCGGGCCCCTTCCCAATTGCCCAGGTCTTCTTCAATGCGTGAGAGGAGAAGCAATCCAGTTGCAGCTATAGTCGCTGCTGAACTATCTGCTGGACGGGGTGGTGGCACAGTTGGCGCGTCAAAGTCCCTAAGGTGCTCGTATATTTAACAGTCGAACTCACTAAGCTAAAGGTAACGTACCATGGGACAATACCGTCTGTGGGCATTGAGTTCTTAAAGAACACTGCCATACGTCTTGAGGTCTCCAAGTATCGTTCAAGACCAGTATTCTTATACACTACAATCGTCAGGACCATACGTGAGTGATTCATTTTATGAGACAGAGTAATGACTAACTTGCTGCAAAACCGTATATTCCCCATGCTTGCCCGCGGGTCCAGGTGCTGTTGTCGGCATATCCTTGTGCTGTGCGCCTTCGAATAACCTCTCCTGTTGTTGAGTTGTACTCCACAACATGAAAGGAGGATCCTAGAAATCTGTGCTGAGATGTCGACCATGGAATGGGAAACAAGACGCTGCCGCACCATCTGGTCGAATATGGTTTACCATCGTTTTATCGGCGTGACTTATAGCAATGTCTCGAAGGGTATCATTTCCTGTCAACTCGGCCGAAATGAACAAGAGCTAATGGTTTCTGTTTAGCATGTCGGCACAACTGAAGTTCACTGGTGTGCCTCACCTCAAGGTTCATCATATTGTCGATTATGACCTGACGTAAACGAGGGAGTTAATTCAAGGATGCAGCAGGAACACCATATAAGTCAGTACCTACCTGGAAGTCGGTCGGATCGGTCGTATCCCAGCTCCTCGTACATCCCACAATAGGGCTGAAGCGCGATGCAAGCTGATTCGCTAATGTGTTGACAACGTCGATTACAAAGTCATTCCGTGAATCCCTGATTGTTGCAAGTCGCCATCCTACGCTAGTTTTGTATTCATTCATCTAAATTCACTCACAACCGTAATTCCTCCTGAAACGGATAGCTAACAAACCCAACATCATGTTGCCAAGTATTGTCCTTGAGAAATGGTAATACCCCTTCGCTCCACTGTCTTCCTAGACCCAACCAATCAACCGACTGGTCGAACGAATACGGCGAACATAGATATTGCCGAAGGTTTAGTTGGTACAAAGCAGCGGGGAAGAAGCCCGCCGTCCATTGGTTGGCAGTAAAGTATTGCCAATCTCCTTCAATGCTGTCGGTGTATTGAGGATATCCTGGTGAGGAAAGGGAGAAGTTGGTTGCCATTGTAAAGAATTTCTTGCTAACAAGAGGAGAGTAAAGTTCTCTTGGCAGTCTTGCTGCAAGAGCTGAAGCAAGTCCAAAGATGACTACAAGAACCTGAGCAATCTTATGCGTCATTGATGCTACTCCAGAATCAGATGTCGAGGGCGAACGCAGGAGGTACCTTCTTGAGCAGGCACAATGAATATTGCTAGGCAAGTTCACGAATTTATACTCAATTAGCATCCTTATATATTATCACCACAGTCTAAGCATTCTAGCTATCAGCCGGGTGGCATGATCAGCCTGAACCTCGCCAAAAGTACAAGTCTGTATTGAAAATGGTTCTTCTGGGCCGATAACCGCGGCTTTTCTAGTATTCTCAATAGTATTTCCGATTTTCAAAATAGTACACATGACCATGTTTTTCCTCCTTCTCTTTGATTGATTTAATTAGCAGACATGTGCTTTGTTATTACTATTGTCTTGGCAGCATGATTTGACGCATACAATAATTGATATCCTGATGAAACATATAACGAAGTAGATGAACCTATGGGTTGGATTCATCCGTACTGCATAAACCTATAGTATTGTTTATCTAGTACACTATGTACTCATTATGAAAGTGATTGGCTTTTGTAGAAACCTTAATAACATTTCATTTTTCTTGGACTCTTCAAAACCTGTGTAATATTGTGGTTTGCTAGCATGAATAAATAAATAAATATTTCAACAGTACTATGTATGGCAGCACAAGACAATAGTAGAATATATAACAAAGACATTGTAAATGACCAAGAGAAGTGGACTGGGGCAATTCGAATAATCCAGGAAGACGTTATGGGTGTGTAAATAAACTAGGGGGGCGTAATTCCTGGCCGTTATCAGGGGAGAATGACACGCATTTATCATTAAGCACTCAAGCATTGTAGACTACATCACAAAAAAGTCTTAAGTATTGTATTCACTTGTAATCCTATACATTTTGTACCTTTTATAAAATTTGTCAATGTTAATATAATCTTCATAGGGGGTTAAGCAATGATAGTACAATGTTAAATAAGTAAACAAGAATACTTTTAAAACTTGGCAATTACAATTATAATTGTGTAAATTGTCAAGTTATACAAGTGATTATAATATACTTCCTAAGATTACAAGGTTAAGACATACTTATTAATTTGTGACAGTATAATATCTACTTATAATGCTTATAAGCCATTACAAGCATTTGAATCACTTCCTTTTGCTTTGGATACAATTTTTTATCAAATAATTTATAAAATATAATTATATTTAATTATTTAATACAAAATAATAAATGATACATTATTTCTACAGTTCTGACCCTACACTACTAGCAGCCT
>NW_006760388.1:3061744-3067483 GCF_000271605.1 Fomitiporia mediterranea MF3/22
GCAAGAGAGCAAGCCGAGTCCACTATCCCCCCTCTTTGTGTGATCCCTCTAAGCCTCTCACATAACCTCTTTCCCCTTTCTTAACAGTATGTAGGTAAGGAATTCTACAACTTGTGTCTCTAGGGAATCTACTTGTAACAGTTCTGAATGTTGTGTAAGTAGTAGGACTGTCTATAGTAAGTAACTATGTTGTAATTAGAATAGGGAATAACCTGTAAAGGTATTAACTGTGTTTATAAGACAGAATCATACCTATAAGAGCTGAGCCTACTACTCTTACTGTTAACAATCTATATAGAAGTGTAACAACTGGCTTACTGTTTTGTTAGTACACTCACTAGTACTATCTGTCTCTAAGTAGTATACTGTCAACATCTTCAGCTTTACACTTGTTTGTACATATAATACAGTCTAAAATCTGGACAGGAACAAGCAGTCCTGATTAGAAACAATTTCCTAAGGTAAGCTGTTTTTACAATACTATTTATTAAAAAACAGTTCTACAAACTCCTCTACTGTCATATTCATCCTACAAGGCTTAATTCTAATGTTTGCTCCACCCAGCCTATCCATCATTGTCACTATTCTATTGTATCTACTGTCTTCTAGTAGTAGTCTAACAAAGTCAATTGTAATACTCTCAAAACACACATTTAGGACTAGAAGCAAGTATAGTAGGCTAACAGGTTTTGTTGTTAGGTTCTTA
Source organism: Fomitiporia mediterranea MF3/22 (assembly GCF_000271605.1). Classification (NCBI taxonomy): domain Eukaryota; kingdom Fungi; phylum Basidiomycota; class Agaricomycetes; order Hymenochaetales; family Hymenochaetaceae; genus Fomitiporia; species Fomitiporia mediterranea. Next base: position 3,062,451 of record NW_006760388.1, read on the forward strand.
TTCTGTTAACACATATTGTATCCAGGAATGTAATTCTGCTTAAGATTCTAATACATATTAGACTAATAGTATGAGTTGTATAGAGTAAGGTATGTTTTGTCTGTACTAAAATGTCCTAGTTTATTATGTACAAGATGGTACAAGGTTTTGTAAACATTTCCAGTACTTAGAATTACTAACCAGTTGTCTAGGTATAGGAGCCTATAATCCTCCTAAGCTCCCTCCATACTTTCAAGGTTAGTATACAGTTTATGACAGAATTTGTCTGTGTTGTAACTGTTCCTAATTGTTATAAGGAGATCAGGATCAGTAGAGATCTGTATAACTGTCCCTCCTAAGACTTTCTAAGTAGGACTTCTGTTTTCCAGGTTAGAGTCAAAGTCTGAGTGGTAGGAAAGTGTATCTATAACTGTATTCTCCTCTCCCTTAATGTAATATAACTTGTAGTCATACTGAGAGAGGTCCTCTATCTACTAGACTTGTCTTCTAGACAGATCCTACTGTGTATTCAAGTATTTGAGAGTATAATGATTAGTATAAATATAGAAATGTACTCTAAGGAGGTAAACACACTATTTCTTAAGTGTGTAGACAATTGTAAGAAGTTCCTACTTGTGTACTAGGTAGTTACACTGTGTACTATTACATTACTTAGACTCAAATACTACAGGTCTTACAGTTTTCTATAAGGATCCAATACTAAGAACTACTCTAGTCTTAGAGTTACTTGTATCTGTAGTTACATAGATTTGCTCACTTATGTTATAGTCTACAGAGGTGAGACACTCTCTACTAGTAACAATTGACTTGATAGCTTTAAAGGCCTACTAATGTTCTAGTTTCCATTCTAGAAAAACCTTGTTATAATCCTTACTTGTGAATAGGGAAAGAACTACTGTGTACTCTACTAAGTGTAAAAGGTATACTATAATATAGTATAACAGTCTGAGAAACTTGTAGACATTCTTTACTCTCTAGAGCTGTAACTATTATAGAATGTGCTTGACCTTGTCTAGGTCTGCTTCTGTCCCCTTTGTAGTAATTAGGTGCTCAAGGAACTTAACCTCTGTATAGAATAACTTAGTCTTCTTCTGTAAACAGATGAGCCCTTTATTATAGAGTACTTGTATTACCTTTCTAATATTCCTAATATGTTCTGTCTCAGACTCTAACCAGATGATAATGTCATCCAAGTAGACATGACAAATTTTCCTGATAAGATACTCTAGTGCCTTTGTAACCTACTGTTGTTGTGTAGCTAGCACATTGTATAGCTCTATTAGTATGACTATCTATTTGTACAACCTGAACAGAGTACTAATTATAGTGAGTAGAATATGTTCTGAGTTTATACATGTTTGGAAGAACACATTAGTCATGTCAATCTTAGCATATATATGTTCTCAGATAGTGTCATTCATAATCTTATTAATACAGGGAAGTAGGGTACAATTGTAGATTGTGTTACTATTTAGTACTTAATAATTGTATACTATTTGTAAGAGATCTGTAGGATCTGCCTTTAGGATGAGGAATGTAGGTGATGTGTACAGGCTTTCCAACCTGTACAAACAACCTGTCCAAGTATACTGATTAATGAGTGTGTGTCAAGCCTTCTAGTATTTTTGTAAACAAGTGTAAGATTATACAGTTACTACCTTAGAGGGATCCTTAAACTGTATTTTATAAGTGACACCTTTAGGAAGCTCTACAACTGGTAGTATAGTGTCTAGGAAGTAGTCCTAATACTGTTACTTTAGTTCCCTATCTAATGTCTCAAATCTCTCTGACTCAGTCAGGGTTTTTATATACTCTTAAATAACTATAGTCAAAGTTAGTGTAAGCTCTAGGGTTCTACAAGCTAACTGTAGGACACAAACCAGTTCTGTAATTTCTGCTTTTATCAGATTATAGCTAGAATCCTTTAGAATAACTGTCTAACTTTCTATGTTAATAATAATCTGATTCTTCTAGAGAAAGAGTATACTAAGAATCATTTTATTATACAAGTTATTAACTATACAAGCTTTTACAACCTTTAACATTCATTTCTAATCTGCTAACTACACCTGTAGCTTCATCTTCTCTGTAATCTGTTTCCCTAACTCTTTTACTAATTTGATTACTAGAGTTATAATAATGTGTTTCTTAAGTAGGAATCACTTAAGACATATTTGAGACACTAGTTTCTTATTAATCAGAACTGTAGAACAATTAGAGTCAATTATAGGTTGGATCTGGATTAGAGTAGAACTGTCTTCTGTAAGAATACAGTAGTCTGGAAATAGGAGGGAGTCAGAAATTAGAACATACTTAGATTCATCTCTACTTGTAGGTTCTAGTACTATAGACTACTCTGTTTGTATAAGAGTAGTAGACTTTTACTTCAGACATAGGGACTTAATATATACTTCTGTAATAGAGACTATGTCTTCTGGTTTAGACAGACTCATTAGGCAACTGTCCCCTCTATAATCTATAAAGGGTTTATAGTATTAGAAACATTCCTAGTTCTTTATTAGAAGCTAGTACTCTGTATAGAACAAGCTAATATACTTTATAGTACTTTCTAAGGCAGCCTTTAGACTGGCTGTTGTAAGAATAACCTTTCCTGTGTACTACTTCTCCTGATCCTTCTTCTGAGCCTGTTCTACTATAAGTATTACTTTTATACTGTTACAAACCTTTGTATAGTTTGCTTCTAACTGTTCTACTAGTTTATATACATGTTCTAACTACCTGTAGAGTCTAGTACAATCTGTTACTTCTTTTCCTAAGACTGGTTCTAGGGTTAGAAGGTGATCTGTAGAATCAGGGATCTAACTATTTACTAAGGTTACTATATACAATCTTTCTATATATACTATAAGCTACTTAGAATATGTTAGGACTAAATTTATGAGTGTAAGACAAAGCTTAAACTAGAGGTCCAGGAGTAGGTTAGCTTTGAGAAGTTTGTAAAGTCTATCAGGATTGAGACACTAATCTTCTAGAAGACTGAAGTTGATTCTAGTAACCTGTAACTACTATTCTTAGAAGTTGTAACTATCTTACTATATTACTAGTAACTTATTTTAAGTTCATACTATCTAGTCTGTAGAGAGTATTTTACACTAAAGCTCCTAATAGAATGTGTCTAGTGTAAGCCCTTCAAGCTTAGGCTAGTTATACTTGTACTACTAGTATAACTTACTATTCTATAAACATTCTATTATAACTACAATCATACAGGTTGTAAGGACAGATTTGATAGACACATACTTGTAAAATACAGAAATTTATAACTAGAGAGTGTATAGTGTTAGGTTGTCTAGAGTTAGTATTAGAGGCTTTGTTGTACTTTCTTAAACTATCTAGACTTTAGTAGATATAGTATAGAATATTATAACCTTCTAGTAGTTTAGAGTAGGTAGCTTACTAGTATTACTTTCTAGTTCTGAGAGGTCTAAGCTACTTACTGAATCTGAACTTAGGGTTACTATAGATAACAATAGTGTAGGGGAAGTAAATACAGTTTCTCTAGTTAACAGAGAGGCAACTATAGTAGCTTCTAAAGATACCTAGTGTTAGAGGAAACAAGACCTAGTTATATACAGTTAGAAAGAGAGCCAAACTTACTTTAAGACTGTAGTAGTGTGTTTAGGAAGGCTAGAGAGCCTTACTAATAGTAGAGAGATTCAGGAAGGCTGGGGGAACCTTACTAACAGTAGAAGACATTTGGGAAGATTAGAGGAACCTTACTAACATGTAGTAGAACAAAGACTACTTTGTTAATATTAAAAAAAAAAGTAGAACAGTACTAGGGAAGTACTAAACACTATTACAAACAAGTTCTGTTAAGTTCTGGGTTTACTAATCACACACTAAATACTGACAGGATAAAGGTATCTTTGTTACAGTTAGGAATAAGAACTAGTGTATGTATATGTAAGAACTCACCTTTGTTATAGTTAGGAATAAGAACTGGTACAATAAAGGTGAAAGATTGAAACTATATATACTAGAAATGAAACAAAGGTGGCTCATACCTAAAGGGGAAAACAATACAAAAGATAAAAAGGAGAGTGTATACACTTAAGAATAAAGAGTATATGACTCAAACAATGAGGAAACATAGTATAAAGGTAAAAGAGGAAATGTGTGTAACTCTAGAGTCTATACTAAGAAGATTTAGACTTGAGAGAAGGTCTAGGTTCAGAAATGTGGTTCTGTACTAGGAGAGGTACAGAACAGTATAGAAACTATTGTAAGTTATAAGGTAGGCTTACAGTTTAGAGTAATTAGTAAGTATTAATAGGAGAGAAAAGGTGAATGTACTGTAATAGTATGTAACAAGTATGAGTAGTGTATACAGGTTAAGATCTAGAGTGTTAAATAAGTTGATTCAGACTATAGACAAAACTGTATTAGTATATGTATACTATATATTCTGACTGTAACATACAATTGAAGGAGTAGTAAACTGAGTCATTATTATAGATTGATCTCTAGAACATACTAGCTTAAACAGAGAAGGTAAAGTGGAATGTATTGACTGACTCTACTTAGGAGGGGTAAGTGACAGTCTACTACTTCTGTTTAATATAGTGTTGTCTACTATACTAAGGAATGTAAATGTATGTAGAGTAGACCTGTCAAGAGTAATGTTAAGTATAGAATAAGTAGGGAAGGAGAGTATGTACAGTGTCAAAGAGAGGGTTGTACTATAAGAGTAGTTGTATGTTAGTATTATTGTAAGTATATACTTGTTGACTGTTACTTGTACTATAGAGTAGGAAGTACACAAATGTATAGAAACATTAAGGAAGTTATTCAGTATTAGTTAATAACACAGATGTACAAATGTAAATGTAAAAAGGAAGGTAAGTATAAACTATTAGGGAAAAGTCTTAAGACTTATATTAGCTTATTATATGTAAGGAAACTCACTGTTCCTCACAAGAGAATTCTAATCGCCCTTAGTTCACTCAACTACTGACTAGGATAACCTAGTACTCGAGCAAGGGGTCAGGGGAAAAGAATCCCCTTTACCC
>NW_006760388.1:3071756-3075818 GCF_000271605.1 Fomitiporia mediterranea MF3/22
CCTTTCCATGTGCCATGTGTATCTGTAGTCCTGTAGAATCCTTTCTACACTGTATGCCTGTGCTCTCAAGCATAAAATGTCATTGTATACACTATACAGTTGTCTGTGCCTTGATGTAGCTATCTGGTGCTGTTTCATACAGTTCTGCTTGTTTGCTGTACTATTCCTTAGTCCTGTAGTCCTATAGGGTCTCAAATATACTGAATTCGCCCTTTCAAATGTGTTGTTTGTATGCCTGAACTTGTGTTCTGTTGTGGAACTCTCTTGTTCTGTTACTGAATCCTCAGTAGTACCTTTACAAAGTATCCAAATCGATAAAACATGTATATTGCTGCTAGATATGTAAGAATCTGTGTCATAGTCTGTAATCGACTCCAATTCTATGTAGTTCTTACTGTCCAAGTTGTCTGCTAACTTATCTAAAGTGGTGTAACCAATACTGACATTACTAGATGATGAACTATCATCCTACACATTGTTCAATCTGATTGTATTGTGAGTAGGACAATTCCTAGCTAAATGATCATCTTGTTTGCAAATGAAACATAGTCCTTTTGCTCTCATTTCATCCAATTTCGATTGGGAATGATGTTTGAAACCTGTAGCATATGTCCTGTGATTGTTTTCTGTCTCACTTTCATGCTGGTCATTGTTCCTCAATAGATAATACAATTGCCTTGCCTTTCCTTTGGTGTTTACACTGCTTGTATGTATAGTATCCTGACTAGAGTCACTGTGGTCTGAATCATTGCTTTCACTATCCTGTAGAGTGAATTGATTGTTTCCTGAATTATCAGAACTGTCTGTATACAAATAATCACTCTGAGAATCATTGCTGTGTCCTTACAGATGGAATTAATGTCTGGAATCTATGTGCCATTTGATTCCTATGGATTCATTCACTTTCTTAATGCTTTCGAGCCTATCCTTGAAGATTGAATAATCTACAGTGTCTGGATTTAAGCAATCTAATTGTAATTGCCTCTGGTACTTGGAATTCAATCCATACCATGCCTGTCTGGTCAAATCTTACTGAGAAATGTCTCCTAGATTTGTAGCTTTCATCTCTAGATCATACAAATAATCCTGAATATTCCTATTACCTTGTTTCAAAGTGTTGAACTCTTTCCACAGTATTTCAGCAAAGTTGGAAGGGAAACAAAAGTCCATTAGTCCTCTAAAGAACTGAGCAAGTGTCCATTGATACTCATGGTTCACAATCTTTTGCAAATAGAAATTCATTACTTTTCCCTTAATAAAACCTAGCATTATCCCTACTTGGCTCTTAGGGAAATGATGAAGTCCTGATTGTTTCATGTACTGATTGACTTCAATGACAAACTTTGTATACTTCTGCAAGTCTGGTTCACCTGAGTATGCTGTAGGAGCTATTGGTTCTACACTGTGCATCTGTATCTTCAATTTGAGGAGTTCTTTGTTCTGTTTCTTCCTCAAGTGTTTCTTACACTTCTTAGTAGCCTCTGTATCACTCGAATCAATGTCTGACAGTTTGAATAAAGCATTACTTTGATTATTGTCATTGGATGAAGAGGAATCCGAATTATTACTGTCTGAGTCTGATCCTGAGTCAAGATTTCCATTTCTCTGTATCCTAGAGATCTGTATCACTCTGTATGCATAGCTATTCTTTGCTAGGCTCTCTGAAGGTCTTACTGATGCAAATCTGCCTTTCTGAACATTATTCAGTACTTTGCTATGCCTGTGTCCATTGTTTGTTCTTGAACTACTACTCAAGCTATTCTTATGCTTACTGTGCTTGATATGTAGCTTTGAACTGTGTAGTTTGCTACACTCTGAATCAATATTGTTCTCACTAATACCACTAGTGTTTGCCTTGCCTGGGACTGCTTTCAATTGCAAAGTATTACTATAGGATTGTTTGTTCCTTTTATTTTTGTAAGGGGTACTCTGATGTCCTGAAAAACTTGGTATTTCCATTTGAGACCACATATATCCAGGTATTTCACTTTCTCTCTTATTCCTGGACCTGGCTAGGGTGTTGTATCCACTGTAGTACTCCTGTACATTGCTCCTGTGCAATGTGTAGTCAATATCTACCATGTATGAGGTTAAACACTTGATTTTGTAGGTGTATGCTTGGTTTTCACCCTCTGAATCAAGTACTGATCCTTGTAGTTCCAATTTGTGTTCACTTTTGCTATCCTCAAAGTACTGTTCTGTCAATGCAATGTCTGTTTTGCTAGGATAGTCTGAATCAATTTCACAATTGTATTGAATGCCTGGCAGTTCCAGTTTTCGTTCCATTCCTTGTGCTTTGTGTTTTCCTTTTGCTTTACACTTTCCTTTTGCTTTCTGCAAATGCAATCGTTTGTCTGGACTCTTGAGTGTTTCTTCTACACTCTTAGATTGATAGTTCTGATCTCTACTGTCTGTAGGTACTATAGCATGTCTGGCTTTCGTTCTGTAGCCTGCCTGAAGCGTTTCACACTTTTCTGTTACTATACTATTGAGTTTGCTCTTGTTTGATGAAGGAGTTGCTTTCTCCTCTTCCTAGTACATTCTGTCAAACTTGTACGTTCTCTTATTCAAATCTTCAATGTCTATCAAACTGTGGAATGGGCTGACATGTCCTATGTCTATCTCAATTGCTCTGGCTCTTACAATGTGTCTGAAGGTCTTACTTGCCTTCTGGAAGTCTTGTTCCTTATCAAATCTCTGTGGTTTTAATGCCTGGCTCTCCTGGCCTTTGTTACTCTTGTGTTCTGAGTCCTGGCTGCTTTCTTCACTGTCTAAAAGGGTCTTAGGTGTCTTATTGCCCTCTACATCACTGTTGTTGATGTGTTTCTGTTCTGAAGTAAGTGCACTCACTGGATACTTATCCACACTCTCACTAATACTGACTATATACACTCTGTAACTCTTGTACTAGCTTGCAAATTCCTCAATACTTACTGTTAGCTCTCTATATCGACTTGGTGAATCCTCAAACCAAATTGCCTGTCCTCTATCGAGTGAATCCTCAAACTTGGTAGCCTGAAATTGATTGAGCAAATCCTCAAGCTCAATCACCTGTACTCAGTGAGTTGAATCCTCAAACTCAACCTTCTGTACTTGATTGGACGAATCCTTGAATCCAATCGCCTGAGTGTTTCCACTCTTTGTACTGCTATTTACTATTCCTACAAGCTCAGTAGTGTGAGTACTCACTAGTTTCTGCTCTACAGTACACATTTGACTAACTATATGTACTGGTACAATTACATGCCTTAATTCTACATTATTGGTATGTAGTAGTTCATTAGGGTGCCTCCAGCCTTGTGTAGACAAGGACTTATCACCTGGTATAGGTTCATTAGGTTGCCTCCAGCCCACAAGGGACAAGGACTTACTTCCTGGCATGTTAGTATCAATATCTGGACTTGGGTACCCTCCAGGAATTGTCTGTCAAGGCTTGGCAGCCACATTGTAATCAATATCTAATGGATAATCTTGTTGTCCATTGCCTGTAAACTCAATGTGCACCTGTTCGTTCCTTTTCACTGTCACGGATGCCTGGTCCTTGACCCATCCGATCAATGTGAACCTCTAGTGTATCCAGTACTGGTCCATATCAATATGTGCTAATGTGTTCCAGAAGCGTTCTGCAGCATTCCAAAGCATTGTGAACCTACTGGGGGCCAATCCAGTAAGTAGTCTCTGTTTCTACTCGAAAATCGTAACTTTACTCACTAATAATTCCTGATGGGTACTAGACAATGAGGGAGACCTAGGGTTGATCAGACCCTTTGGTTCCTCAGTGTCCAGTAAGAGGTTTCAGTGCTAGGTGGGTACAGTCAAAAATATGTAAGGAAACTCACTGTTCCTCACAAGAGAATTCTAATCACCCTTAGTTCACTCAACTACTGACTGGGATAACCTAGTACTCGAGCAAGGGGTCAGGGGAAAAGAATCCCCTTTACCCAGGGGTATACACGTGTAGATACATGAGGAGGAAGTGTAACTAACTACAATGAGAATATATGTGCTTGTGGGTCCTACTGTGTGATGATCTGACACAATCAGCAATGTAGTAGTAATAAA
>NW_006760388.1:3076052-3096589 GCF_000271605.1 Fomitiporia mediterranea MF3/22
CTGACACAATCAGCAATGTAGTAGTAATAAAATACAAACCAGTAAATCAAATCCTTACATTATAATCCTTGTCAACACTAGTGTAGTAGTGTTAACTATTATACTAAAAGGCTAGTATAATTACTGATGAGTAATTCATACTCTACACTCTATATAAGTACTATGTTACTAAATTGAGGTACTACCCTCTAACAGTAACTGTTTACATGTAGTAAGCTACTAAGTGTAAGCCTACTCTATAACTTACAACAGTTTCTATACTGTTCTGTACCTCTCCTAGTATAGAACCACATTTCTGAACCTGGACCTTCTCTCAAGCCTAGACCTTCTTAGTATAGACTCTAGAGTTACACACATTTCCCTTTTTACCTTCACACTATGTTTCCTTATTGTCTGAGTCACATACTCTTCATTCTTAAGTATATACAGTTTTAATCTTTCACCTTTATTATACTAGTTCTTATTCCTGACTATAACAAAGGTGAGTTCTTACATATACATACACTAGTTCTTATTCCTAACTGTAACAAAGATACCTTTGTCCTGTCAGTGTTTAGTGTGTGATTAGCAAACCTAGAACTTAACAGAACTTGTTTTTTTTTGTAACAGTGTTTAGTACTTCCCTAGTACTGTTCTACTTTTTTTTAAATATTAACAAAGTAGTCTTTATTGTACTACATGTTAACAAGGTTCCCCCAACCTTCCTAAACATCTTCTACTGTTAGTAAGGTTCCTCTAGCCTTTCTAAACACTCCCTACTATTAGTAAGACTCTCTAGCCTTCCTAAATGTACTACTATAGTCTTAAAGTAAGTTTGGCTCTTATTCTAACTACATATAACTAGGTCTTGTTTCTCCTAACACTAAGTATCTTCAGAAGCTACTATAATTGTCTCTCTGTTGACTAGAGAAACTGTATTTACTTCCTCTACACTACTACTATTTACAGTAACCCTAAGTTTGGATTTAGTAAGTAGCTCAGACCTCTCAGAACTAGAAAGTAATACTAGTAAGCTACCTACTCTAAACTACTAGAAGGCTACAATGTTCTGTACTATATTTACTAAAGCTTAAGTAGTCTGGGAAAGTGTAACAAAGTCTCTAATACTAACCTTAGACAACCTAACACTATACACTCTCTAGTTATGAATCTCTATGTTTTACAAGTATGTGTTTACTAAATCCATTCTTACAACCTATATAGTTACAGTTATGATAGAATGTTTACAGGATAGTAGACTGTACTAGTAGTACAAGTATAACTAGTCTAAGCTTGAAGGGCTTACACTGGATACATTCTATCAAGAGCTTTAGTATAAAATACTCTCTATAGACTAGGTAGTATAAACCTAGAATAAACTGTTAGTAACATAGTAAGATAGTTACAACTTCTAAGAATAGTAGCTACAGGTTACTAGGATCAACTTCAGTCTTTCAGAAGATTAGTACCTTGATCCTAATAGGCTTTACAAACTTCTCAAAGCTAACCTACACTTAGACCTCTAGTTTAAGCTTTGTCTTACACTTGTAAATTTGGTTCTAACATATTCTGAGCAACTTGTAGTGTATACAAAAAGGTTGTATGTACTAACCTTAGTAAATAGCTAGATTCCTGATCCTACAGATCACCTCCTGACACTAGAACCAGTCCTGGGAAAAGAAGTAACAGATTGTGCTAGACTCTATAAATAGTTAGAACATGTGTGTAAACTGACAGAACAGTTAGAAGTAGACTGTACAAAGGTTTGTAACAGTGTAGAAGTAATACTCATAGTAGAACAAGCTCAGAAGAAGGATTGGGAGAAGTAGTGTACAGGAAAGGTTATCCCTACAACAGCCAGTCTAACAACTGTCTTAGAAAGTACTGTAAAGTGTATTAGCTTGTCTTATATAGAGTACTAGCTTCTAATAAAGAACTAGGAATGTTTCTAATACTACAAACCCTTTATAGATTATAGGAGGAACAGTTACTTAACAGGTCTGTCTAAACTAGAAGACATAGTCCCTATTATAGAAGTGTATATTAAGTCCCTACATTCAAAGTAGAAGTCTACTACTCCTGTATAAACAGAGTAGTCTGTAGTACTAGAACCTACAAGTAGAGATGAATCCAAGTATATTCTGATTTCTAACTCCCTCCTATTTCTAGACTACTATATTCTTGTAGAAGACAGTTCTACTCTGATCTAGATCTGACTCATAATTGACTCTAATTGTTCTACAGTTCTGATTAATAAGAAACTAGTGTTCTAAATGTGTTTTAAGTAATTCCTACTTAAGAAACACATTATTATAACTCTAACAATCAGATTAGTAAAAGAGTCAGGGAAACAGATTATAGAGTAAGTAAAGCTACAGGTGTAGTTAGTAGATCAGAAATGGACATTAAAGGTTGTAAAAGCTTGTATAGTTAATAACTTGTATAATGAAATAATTCTTAGTACACTCTTTCTCTAGAAAAATCAGATTATTATTAACATAGAAAGTTAGACAGTTATTCTAAAGGATTCTAACTATGATCTGATAAAAGCAGAAATTGCAGAACTAGTTTGTACTCTACAGCCAGCTTACAGAGCCTTAGAGTCTATACTAACTTTGACTACAACTGTCTGAGAGTGTATAGAAACCCTAGCTAGGTTAGAGAGATTTGAGACATTAGATAGGAAACTAAAGTAACAGTATCAGGACTACTTCCTAGACACTATGTTACTAGTTACAGAGCTTCCTGAAGGTGTTACTCATAAAATACAGTTTAAGGATCTCTCTAAAGTAGTAGCTACACAATCTTACACTTGTTTACAAAAATACTAGGAGGCTTAGTACACACTCATTAATTAGTATACTCAGACAGGTTGTTTGTACAGGTTAGAAAGCCTATATGTATCACTTGTGTTCCTCATCCTAAAGGCAGATCCTGTGGATCTCCTGTAAATAGTATGTAATTATTAGGTACTAAACAGTAACACAATCTGTAATCATACTCTACTTCCCTACATTAATAAGATTATAAATAATACTATCTAAGAACACATATATACTAAGATTGACATGACTAATGTGTTCTTCCAAACACATATGAACCTAGAATATATTCTACTTACTATAATTAGTACTCTGTTCAGGTTGTACAAATGGACAGTCATACTAATAAGACTATATAATGTACTAACTACACAATAACAGTAGGTTACAAAGGTACTAGAGTATCTTATTAGGAAAATTTGTTATGTCTACTTGGATGACATTATTATCTGGTTAGAGTCTGAGGCAGAACACATTAGGAATATTAGAAAGGTCATATGAGTACTTTATAACAAAGGGCTCATCTGTTTATAAAAGAAGACCAAGTTATTCTATACAAAGGTTAAGTTTCTTAGACACCTAATTACTACAAAGGGGACAGAAGCAGACTTAGACAAGGTTAAGTACATCCTACAATAGTTACAGCTCTAGAGAGTAAAGAATGTTTGCAAGTTCCTCAGACTGTTGTACTATATTATAGTATCCCTTCTATACTTAGTAGAGTATATAGTAGTTCTTTTCCTGTTCACAAGTAAGGATTACAACAAGGTTTTTCTAGAATGGAAACTAGAACATTAGTAGACCTTCAAAGTTATCAAGTCAATTGTTACTAGTAGAGAGTGCCTCACCTCTGTAAACTATGACTTGAGTAAGCAAATCTATATAACTACAGATGTGAGTGACTCTAGGACTAGAGTAGTTCTTAGTGTTAGATCCTTATAGAAAACTGTAAGACCTGTAGCATTTGAGTCTAAGTAATATAATAGTACACAGTGTAACTACCTAGTACACAAGTAGGAACTCCTTACAATTGTCTATACACTTAAGAAATAGTGTGTTTACCTCCTTAAAGTACATTTCTATATTTATACTAATTATTATACTCTTAAATACTTAGATACACAGTAGGATCTGTTTAGAAAACAAGCCTAGTAGATAGAGAACCTCTCCTAGTATAACTATGAGTTACATTACATTAAGGGAGAGGAGAATACAGTTGTAGATACACTTTCCTACTACTTAGACTTTGACTCTGACCCAGAAAACAGAAGTCCTACTCAGAAAGCCTTAGAAGGGACAGTTATACAAATCTCTACAGATCCTGATCTCCTTACAACAATTAGGAACAGTTATAACACAGACAAATTCTGCTATAAACTGTGTGCCAACCTTAGAAGTATGAAGAGAGCTTGGGAGGATTATAGGCTCCTATACTTAGACAACTGGTTAGTAATTCTGAGTACTAGAAATGTTTACAAAACCTTATACTACCTTATACATAATAAACTAAGACATTTTGACACAGACAAAACATACCTTACTCTATACAACTCATACTATTAGCTTAATATGTGCTAGGATCTTAAGTAGAATTACATTCCTGGATACAATGTGTGTTAACAGAACAAGAACCTAACTACAAAACCTGTTAGCCTGCTACACTTACTTCTAGTCCTAAATGTGTGTTTTAAGAGTATTATAATTGACTTTGTTAGACTACTACTAGAAGACAGTAGATACAATAGAATAGTAACAATAATGGATAGGCTGGATAGAGTAGACATCAGAATTGAGCCTTGTAGGATGAACATAATAGTAGAGGAGTTTGTAAGACTGTTTTTTAATAAATAGTATTATAAAAACAGCTTACTTTAGGAAATTGTTTCTGATTAGGACTATTTGTTCCTGTCTGGATTTTGGACTGTATTGTATGTACAAACAAGTATAAAGCTGAAAATGTTGATAGTATACTACTCAGAGACAGATAGTACTAGTGAGTATACTAACAAAACAGTAAGCTAGTTGTTATACTTTTATGTAGATTACTAACAGTAGAAGTAGTAGGCTTAGCTTCTATAAGTATGATTCTGTCTTATAAACACAGTCAATACCTCTACAGGTTATTCCCTGTTCTAATTATAACATAGTTACTTACTGTAGACAGTCCTACTACTTATACAACATTTAGAACTGTTACAAACAGATTCTCTAGAGACACAAGTTATAGAATTCCTTACCTATATATACTAGAATGTTACAGAGGTGTAAGAAACCCTTCTAGTAGTAAAGACATGCTAGACACATTATACTAACTAGGACTGTACAGTAGAAGACTGTTTTGTAGTAGGAGACTAAGTTATACTCTCTACTTACAACTACTGTCAGGATTATCTTACACGAACACTAGAACATACTATAAAGTTTATACTGTGTTACAACAGACTGTACTTTATAATTACAGCCAACCTAGACAAGTCAGAATATATGCTAGAGTTACTTGACTCTAATCAGACCTTCTCTAGGTTCTATACAAGTCAGCTAAAGTACTATGTTCTAAATGATAACACTTTATTTCTATAATACACTCTTAACTAACTGAGTCTAGTAAAAGGAGATAAGAAAGTATACAAAGTATTACAGATTGTAGACAGAAGGTACAGGAGGCAAGGTTGATAGTATTTAGTAGAATAGGAAGGATAGGACAAGTAGAGACATGAATAGAAGACAGAGTCTAAACTCTAGAGAACAGCTTCTAAAGTACTATAGATATAGTTAGCCTTACACTTATATAAGAGTACTATTTTTTCAGAAGAGGGAAGGGTGTAAGTCTACCCTATAACTTATAACAGTTTCTGTACTATTTTGTACCTCTCCTAGTATAGAACTATATTTCCAAACCTGAACCTTCTCCTAAGCCTAAACCTACTTAGTATAAACTCTAGAGTCACACATATTTCCCCTTTTACCTTCATACTATGTTTCCTCATTGTCTGAGTTACATACTCTTTATTCTTAAGTGTATACACTCTCCTTTTTATCTTTTGTATTGTTTTCCCCTTTAGGTATGAGCCACCTTTGTTTCATTTCTAGTATATATAGTTTTAATCTTTCACCTTTGTTGTACTAGTTCTTATTCCTAACTGTAACAAAGGTGAGTTCTTACATATACATACACTAGTTCTTATTCCTGACTATAACAAAGATACCTTTGTCCTGTTAGTGTTTAGTGTGTAATTAGCAAACCCAGAACTTAACAGAACTTGTTTACAACAGTGTTTAGCACTTCCCTAGTACTGTTCTACTAAGCTTACACTTTTCTACACTTTCTAAATATTAGTGTAAGTTCTTCTTATATAAGGCTCTAAGGGTTACTATTTCTAACAGAGTCTTGAGCTGGACCTGTTCAACCCACCCTAGGGATTAAACTGCCAACCTTGATCAGTGATTATATAATCCTTGTCAACACTAGTGTAGTAGTGTTAACTATTACACTAAAAGACTAGTATAATTACTAATCAGTAATTCATACCCTACACTCTATATAAGTACATGTTACCAAATTGAGGTACTACCTCCTAACAGTAGCTGTTTACATGTAGTAAGCTACTTTTAACAAGTGTAGCAGGAGTGCCCCAAGTACTCTCTCTTATTGAGACATTAAGCAAGTGTCTACCTTATATACTACATAGTGAAGTCTGATAGTCTGAGACATTCCAAGTGTAGTAATTCTATATAAGGCAATTGGGGATTTCCTAATCCAGAGTACAATCTAATACTCCCCTTCAAGCATTAATTAAGAACTAAGACCATATGCCTAATAGTTTGTTTAGATGCTTGATCTGCAGGATGTAGAGAGCCTTTGTAAGGATGTCTGCTAATTGGTTCTGTGATTGAACATAGTATACATTAATGTATTTGTTTTGAATGTAACATTACACAAAGTCTTTTTGTAAATCAAGATGTTTAGTACAAGCATTGTACATTATTTTGTTAGACTTTACAGTCTTTATTGTACCTTGATTATTGTAATAAATCATAATGGGTGCTGATTCAGTTTGTAGTACTTCTTCAGTGAATTGTTTGAGCCAAATGGCTTCTTAAGTAGTATATGCTAGTACTTGCAACTCTGCTTTGTAAACAGATAGTGGTACCAGGTTTTGCTGTTTGCTTGACTAAGATATAGTCAATTTAGCTAATTGAAAGACATAGCTGTTTATTACTTTATGTCCTTCTGTCATTTGTCTGTCTGTATCATAATAGCCTTGTAGTTTTAAGGTGTTTATACTTCCAAGTTGAAGCCAACAATTTGTTGTATATTTTAAATACACAAAGTAATGTTTTACTACTTTGTAGTGATGTGTTTAGGGCTTTTGTAAGTAGTGTGCTAATTGCCCAGTAATATAGGATATGTCTGGCTGTGTGCAGTCTGTAACATATCTTAACAATCCTACCATATTTATGTATGGCATTGTTTCATTATTACTTTTGTTTGTATTGTATGTATTGTTTGTATTGTTAGATAGATCTATTCCAGGAGTAATAGGTGTTTGTAGTGCCTTTTCGTTTTCAAAGTGGTAACACTTGATTATACTTTCAATATAATGCTTTTGCTATAAGCTAATTGTTTGTTAAGGTCTATCTCAGCTTATTTCAATACCAAGTAACTAATGTATTTTGTTACTATCAGTAAATGTAATGTGTTGTCTTAATGTATGTTTAAATGCTGTTATTATAGTAATAGTTTTGCTAATAATTGTAATATTGTCAACATACATAAATGTTACAAGAATCGTTTTATTATTTTGTTTCTTGTAAAATACAGTATGATTGTAATTAGCTTGTTCTAATTCAATCTTGAGTAGTAGTTCAGTAATCTTCTTGTACCATTGTCTACCTGCTTGTTTCAATCCATATAATGCTTTATTTAAGTGTAACACTTGTTCAGGTTTAATATTCATAAGTAGCCTGCCTGGTGGTAGTTTCACATAAATGAGTTCGTCCTCATTTAATTCTCTGTAAAGATATGCAGATTTTACATCTATCTAATATATTTCATAGTTCTTAGATGCTGCCCAAGATAACAATAATTGTACTGTTGATAGTTTTGTTACTAGAGCAAATAAGTCATCAGAATAGAAGTATATTCTATTCTTTTGAGCATATCCTTGCACTACAAATTGTGCTTTGTATTTGTCTATTTGGCTGTTAGCTAGTCTTTTGATTTTATAGACAAATTTCGTTCCAATTACATTTGTATTTGTAGAGGGGATAGCATATATTCATACATTTTGTTGTTGAAGTGACTGTATTTCATCCTTCATAGTTTTGATCCACTGTTCTTTGTCTATACATGTTATAGTATTATAATATGTTAATGGATTGTTATAGACTTCATTAAGGAATTTGTTAAATTCTGTTAGATACATAGCTAGGTTTATATTGTCTTTGTAATTTAAACCTATAGTTTGTTTAACTGGTCTTTACTCTTGTGTAGAGCATTATATGACAGGTTCTTTATCTTTATTATTGTTATTAGGAAGAGTTTCATTGTTTGATGTATTATCATTATGATTATTCTCCCTTTCAATCCTAGACATTGGTTTGTCTATGAATTGTACATTGTGTTCAACAGTAATTTTATTATCATAGCACACTAATTGACCTTTACTATTATTATCATAACCTAGCTATTGTACATGTTGGCCTCTAGGTTGTAGTTTATATGTTCGTTCATTCTGTATAATACAATATGTACTGAATTCTTGTATATTATCTATTTGATAATGTTTGTTATACTGTTTGTAATATAGTGTTGCAAAATTAATAGCAACTCTCAGTATTCTGTTATGAATAAACGTTTAATATTGTACTACATATACTCAGAATTTTATAGGTAACTTTGCTAATAATAGACACATATGTATGCTATTAAAGATAGTCTTATGCATACATTCCACAACTCTGTTCTACTATAGTGTATTGTGTACTGTTAATCTATGTATTGTTCCTTGACTTTCAATGTATGTAGTAAAGTCTTTACTTAGGAACACTGTATTGTTATCACTTTGGAGAGTTTTAACTCTTATACTGTACTGTGTAAAGAGTCTTATTGTATGCTTTACATATTCAGTAAAAGCATTACTTTTATACTGTATAGGTAGCATAGTTACCCATTGTGTAGTGTCATCTACAATGGTAAAAAGATATTTGTACTTGCTGTAAGCTTGTACTAGGGCAGGTCCCTAAATATCAATATGGAGATGATCTCCATAAGATTGTACAAGAGGTGTTGTTTGTATTTTTGGTATTTCATTGTATTGTATGTTTGCTTTGATACAATCTGTACACTGTGTATTTTTATTGTCTGTTATCCTTTGACTTATAATCTTAGGATACTCTTGTATGAGTTTGTACAAGTAATTGAAATTAACATGACCCATTCATTAATGTAAATCAACAATAGTGATTTTGTTAATAGATTGTTTATTATGATGAGAAACTATCATATACAAGTTATTTCATACATGTATTTCACCAATCTTTGTATGAGTAGGAGAATAAATAATACATTCATTGTTTGTTTTTGTTAAAACATATCCTACTTTGTATAATAGTGCTTCACTAATGAGTGTGAAGTTCAGATTGGGATGATAGTATATGTTTTGTAGTGAAATTGTATTCACCTTAGTATGCTCATCAGCTTTGTCTTGTAGTTTTATGTTAAATGTCATTACTCCACTTTTGCTAAGTGTGAATGACAATTTATTTGTAATTGTAACATTTATTAGGGTTGAGTTCCAAATGTTTGTAAGACAGAACAAGTATGGAGTAGTGTGTACATTTGTACTAGAGTCTAATATATTAATACAATGTATTAGTTTAGTATCATTGTAATGTATTGTATTGATACATATGTTTGGATTGTAATTGAACTTCTTAATGACTTCTTTCATATTGTCAAATGAGTTCATGAAGTTGTCTACTTGTATGACACTATCCTCTTGTACTTTGAATACTGAAAATATGTTGGATTCAGTAGATAGAGCAGATTCAGCAGATAGAGCAGATTGAATGGGTAAGCTGCTAGAACTTGATACTGAGGCTTCTATGATTACAGACTCTAGTATTAGTGTTTTATTAATGTTTTCAATGAATGCTGTTTTGTTATTGTCTCCAATAAATACTACTGTATTAAGTGTAGGTTGAGACAGTATAGTAGCTGTAGTAGAAGTAGTAGCTGTTTGCCTATGCTTTTTCTTTTGAGCTTCCATTGTTTTGCTTGTTAAAGGGTTTTGACAGTCTTTTAACATATACTTGTACTTATTACAGTTGTAGCATTTAACTTTATTATAAGGCTTCATTTTGCCTTTAGCTACACTTTTGCCTTTCATTTGTAGGCTGTCTTGTTCAGTATCTTGTTTCGTTTGAGAGTACTGTTGATCTCAAGTACTGGTTGAGGTAGAAGAGGTCAGTTGAGTCCACAAGGTACAGACACTAAGAGGGGTCAAGAGTGAGAAGGAATAGGTAGATCTGAGCAGAATGTACAAGTTCTGAAGGTGACAATTAACAAGACAAGAATAGTGTAGAACAACAAAGCTACACTTCAGAATGTAGCAATACAAGACAAGACAAGGTAAGAGGGAATGTTTACTGAGGAGACTGTCAAACTACACACTAAGAGTTGTAGTAGAGAGTAACTTGATTGCTCCAAAGTACAAATTACATGAGAGTATTTATAGAATTTATGAGTCCTTTGTAGCTACTAGTCCTTTGTGAACAAATCCACTACTGTCTCCTTTGTATCAACCTATCCAGGACTCTGGATCCAAGTCCCCTTTGTATTGATCAACCAGCTGTCTAAAGGCTCAGAGTCTTGCCTTTGTGAATCAGAACTAGAGTCTGGAACCCAACTAGTCTGAGTTGAGCAACCAAGACTATTGTGTGGGTAATAATAATGTAATTGAAGGATTACTAATGTGAGGATGATGTGACTTTGATACAACTGAGCCCTTCTGATCAGAATGTATCAGAACATATGTGTTGTGTAAGCATGACATCTCCTGGGTGTTTTAGAATGTGACTGTCCCTAGTCATACCTGAGAGTGTAAATTTGCAAACTAGCACACTTTATGTTTCAATCTTCTGCTTCTTTTCGAGTTTGTCCTTCTTCTTTAACCATGTTGTTGTTGTAAGAAGTGAATCAGGTCTACAACTGAGTGTAGGCTCTTGTACAAAGGATGTAGGAGTTGCTACAGTGTGTAAGGACAGTAGATTGACTATTAGTGGCAACAGAGTGGAGGGCAGAACTGGTGTAGTTGTAGGTAAGTGCTTAGACATTATATTGTCTCTAGGTCTTCTGACAAGACACTGTAGGCTGATTAGGATACACTTACTATATCAAGTGTGTAGGCTAGCTTTGTACTTACTGTACTGTAGCAGCTCATACTTCAACTCAAAACATAGGCATTATGAATCAATGTAGAGTACAGTAACCACAAGGATGCTCTAATCAGTGAACCACTTCAAGGGCCTGAAGATACTATAACTGTTAATAAACTAAGTGTTACTCCTCTAACAAAGCAGGTAGTAGAGGTTGTAGTTCTAAGACTGTCTGATGTGGTTAGGCATACTGTCCAGGATACTAAGACAGGTGCTCCTATAGGTGAACTGGATGTTCTGTAAGGTTCTAAGCTAGAGTATAAGTTGTCTGCATACTAAGTACACAAGTAAGATCAAACACTAAATAATGAGAGGTTGGACACACTCTTTTGTGAGTAGTAAGGAGTGTCACCAGACTGTCAGAATGATGAGAAGGATGACTCAAGCAGTACATAGTCCCTTCTTCACCTGTTGACAATTTGACTGACTACTACCAGTCACTTGATCTAGATACAGATTACATATATTTAGGCAGGAGGTATTCTGTGTTGTACAAATCAGACTTTCACAAGACAGACTAGGTAGTAGAGGAGGTTGAAAACAGGCAGGTTGAGTTACAGTTCTGGAACAGTTCTCCAGTGCTAGAGTCAGTGTCAGACAGTAGCCTGACACCTTTGACAAGTTGGAGGTGTAGTAGCTGTGTCTGTCAGTACATAGTATGTATTTAAGAGTATAGTGAGACAATTGCATACTTAGTATACAAGAAGAGTAAGATCCATTACTCTCTTGCAAAGACTAGTAAGGTAGTAAGGGATACAAGGTTGAGGCAGGGGAGGACAATAGTGACAAACCTGTACCCTATGGCTGGGCTGTCAAGAGTGTGTCTGGAGGATCTGAGTAAGTTGTTCTGAGATTAATACTAATAGCTTTTAAAGACAACATTCTTCTAGGTGAACTCTTAGAACACTTGTTGGACAACAGTGAGTTCTGAGAGGATCTGGAGCTCAAATGCAAGCTTTGTGTCCTTAGAAGGCAGGTGGCTGCCTATTGTACAATGTTGGATACAATAATACAGGATGTAGAGCAGCTACAGGCTAGGATAGGCACAAAGGCAAGGTATTGGAAGGATGGACAGAAGGATGGATAGAAGGATGGACAGAATTAGATGTTCTGTTTGGAACAACTGAACCAGTATAAGTGAGACAGTTGATGTAAAAGCTGCCTGTAGAAGCAGCCAAATATAATCCCCTCTCTGTAGTTTTGAATAGTATTTTCTGTATGTTCATAGTAATGTGTAATGTTACTAAAGCACAAGTGTGATAATTGTAAGGTAATAAGAGTGACTCAGCATTGATAGGTAAACAACAGAGGCAAGGCTATATGTATACTGAAAGTAAGGCAAACTAACAGAACAAGAATGGAATGAGAACAGAACAAGAATGGAACAAAACCAAAAAAGAAACAGAACAAAAACAGAACCAAAATAGAACAAGAACAGTACAAGAACAGAATGAGAATGGAACAGAACAGAACAGAACAGAACAAAGCTCTCAGTACATAACTTTGAGACTGTTGTGACTGAAGAAATGCAAAAGTAGTCTAAGAACTGCTGGACAAAAACCTGTATATGAAAAACCTAGTAGGAAAAAATGTACTACAGGGAAAACCATGTAGGCTTGAAGTGTAAGTCTACTATAATCTACAATTAGTTAAAAGCAAAATCAAAGAAAAACAGAAGATAGAGCAGAACAGGATTAGAATGTTGTCTAGAATATTATAAGAGGTTAATAGAAAAAGGCAAATTCAAGAAAGTAAGGAACACATAGGTCTATAGTGGTTGGCCACAATTGGCCTTTAGTCAGAGTCAGAGTCCTTGGAAGGCTTGTCTGACAGTAGCAGGTTGTTAGTGTCATCAATTTTATCAGCTGGACCAAAGTTTTCAACAAGACATGTAACCAGAATTGAGAGCATAGTGTGGGCAAAGTACAGAACCAAGCAGAACACTGTAATACAAAGACAGGAGACTGATCCATCAAGTTCAGCTACAATATAGGATCCTCCTTGTGTACAACAGACTACTATGTATGGTCCAAGATAGCACAGCTTGGTTTTTTGTCTGAGATCCATTCATGATTTGGAGTTGTGTATAAGGACAAGTTGACTGGGTTCAAAGTTAAAATCTTTGATTGAGTGTTTGTGTGTTTCTTCAAATTATTGGAGTAAAGTGATCTGGTCTGTATGGACACATTCTATGATAGCTTGAAGGTCAGCTGGACGTTTCTATAGTTAATGTGCTTGAGTTACAATGAGTTCTGTTGTTGTCATGAGTTTGTCTGGTGCTAGGGCAAGATATGTTACTTCTGTAATATTGAATGGGAGAAGTGGTTCAACACTATAGACAATAAAATAAGGGGACATGCTAGTTACACAACAGATTGTGATCTGATCCAACCAAAAGACAGAATGTGTATGTTCATACTATTGTAGTTCATTCCCTTCAGCAGCCTTCATAAGGGCTTCCTGTATGTTAAAGTGGCAGTGTTCAATAATACTATTAGCTTGAGAGTTGTATGTACTAATATGGATGTGATTAATGTGGTATTGGTTGTAAAGCCAATCTAGTGTGGCAACAAACAGGGTTCTGTTGTCAGTAACAAGTTCTAAGCACACACTAAATTAACAGAGAATATCTTCAAAAATGAATTGTCTAATACTTTGTCTGGTTTCAGAATAGAGTAAGTAGAACTCAGGGTAGCTAGAGAGTGTGCATCAAGTATGAACAATGTATTAGAACCCTCCTGCTTTCAGTATGAACTTAGTGTCAATGTGTACCTTGGCAAATAACAGAGCAATCTTTGAAACACTAGGAGGGATCAGGATTTGAGTTGTCTGACAGAGTTGGCATTCATAGTAGGTACAGATGTAGTACTTGACATTAGGTCTAAGGCTTGGCCACCAGAAGCAGTTGAGAAGTCTAGCCTGGACAGAGTAGACTCCTTTATGTCTGAGATCATTATACACAGTCTTGACAAGATTCCATTGTTGGTTGGGTTCTATTATGAGTTAGTAGTTACTGTTCCAGGTTTTCTGCCACAGTCAGCCAGTCTTGACAAAGAAAGTGGTTGTATAGCAAACAAAGGTAGTGAATTTGTGATTTTCCATCCCAGGCAGTCAGAGGCATGTTTCTAGGAAGGTCTTGACTTGTCTGAGACAATATTCTCTAGTACACATACAATTGGTTGTTGGAAATGTTTTGGAAGGTTTGGTATTGTTTGGAACAGTAAACACAGAACTGTAGCAGAAGGTGTAAGCTTGGTCAATCCATTCCTCAAAGTCATCTTCTTCTTCTGGGTTGGCTTTGGCATGCAGATGTTGAGACAGTCTGTTGGTACAAGCAAACTGTAGGGCTGGAACATGTTGGAACTTGAAGTCAAACAGTAGGATTCCAGCAATCCATCTGTTGATTGTAGCATTCAGCTGTAGGTCCAGGTTATTTATCATACCCTTAACATAGACAGTATCCATTTCTACTACTAACTTCCTTACTCTGATAAGGTGAATTTGTAGGGTATAGAGTGTGTAGAACAATCTGAAGAGTTTGATCTTAGCTTGAGAGTATTAGGATTGCACTTTGTTCTAGTTAATCAATCCAAATCAGTTGATTCAATGATGACTGTTAAGGTGTTCTTGTCTGAGATAGAATCCTACACTAATAATAGATGAGTCCACAGTAACAATAACCTCCATGTCTGACTCATAGTCAATAGCACATAAGGCTGGGCTATTAATAACAGTGTCTTTGAGTTTGTCCATTACTACCATGTGTTCTGAACAGAACTTGAACAGAATGTTGTGCTTGGTCAAATGTGTGAGTGGTCTAGCAAGCTGAGCAAAATTTCAAATAAACATACAGAGAACACTTGCTGTTCTAAGGAATCCTCTAACTTTAGAGACAGATTGACATGTGGGCCAGTCACAGATTTTCTGGACTTTTGAATCATCTGGCTCCCTTCTGGCATAGGTACACTTATAGCCTAAGATGGTTGTGTACAGTCAGAATGTACACAGCTTCAGACTGGAGAACGTTCTGTAAACTGCTTTGACTCACTGTATGACACAGTTTAGGTTGTGAGCATGTTCTCATACAAATTGTCAGATACCAGGGTTTCCAGGAACAGTTTCATACATTCTGTCTAGAAGTTTGTATCTTGTAGTTCTGCCTTTGACATAGATGTCATCAGTGTAGGGTTGTACTGTATTAGGAATTTTGTCCTGTAAAATAAAAGTAATATCACTATGTATAATTTGAAAAGAATTAGTATAACCTATTAGAATAACAGTAAGTCAGAACATTCTGAGTAGTGTCTGAAACATTGTAAGATTGCAAGAGCATTCATTAAGAGAGTGTTGGTTGAAGGTAATGAAGAGATCTAGTACAGAGTAAATGGCCCTTCTAGAGAAGGATTCAACAACCTGTTCAATCATCAGAGGTACAGACAAGTCTTGGATTGAAACTCAGTTGAGTTCCTAGAGGTTGTGGACTAGGTGTAGAGACTTTCTGTCTTTCTTTACTATAGTAAACTATTAGGAACAGTAAGATGAGTTTGATGGCTCATAAACTCTAGTAGTGATTTTGTCTTTGAGAATTTTCACAACTGTGTTAAGGTTTCTCTGTAGAATCTGGATGTTCCTTTGTACCTATAGAATATACAGAATGGTTGGAATCAATATTGGATCAAAGTATTCTAGGTCCAGGGCACCTTTCTCAAGCTTGTTCCAGGCAAAGGCATCCTCATACATTAAGATTAGGTTGTATTATAAGATGATTAGTTCATCAACAGACGAACCACAAGACAATGACTTCATAATGTCTCAGTTAGAATACATACAATATAAGGACGAGAGACACTGAGTGGTCAATCATCACCTCACCCCTTGTCTATGTGTGCCCCCCTTAAGTTCTCCCTCTCAACAGGTTATGAGCCTTGTGCTCCCTGCATACATGCATCCACTGTACACTCTAAACCCTTTACTCACATACATTTGCACACATTTGCATCATGGTTCCCCCACGTACGGATACACACTGTAAACCAGCTGATGTACCCAAATACTTCAGTCAAAACATCACAATGCTTAAGACTGAAGCAAACTACAAGATGTGGCACTACTGCATTGTTTCTAGTGTTACAGCTATGTGCTTCAAACACTTACTAAAGGATGAACTGTAGAACGAAGCCAAGAGGGAGATGGCTAAGGCCATTCATGCATGCATAGTCAATAACATTGCTGACACAATATTGGCAAACTATATGCACTTCAATACGTCTATCCCTCAGTTAATGAAAGTGCTTGAAGAATGCTTTAACCCTCAGACAGTACATAAAAAGGCCATTAACGAATCAGCACTGTTTATTTGTAGAGACCATGTAAAACATTTCGGACGTACATTAGACAGACTTGAGGAAGCATACACAACTCTGTCTGCTAACAGTAATCCACTATGCAACTCTACATACAAAGCAGCAATATTACTTGCTACTCCTGAGCAATATACACACATAGTAAATACAATAATACAATCTACTGATGCCCAAAACGAAGGCAAACCAGTCAATGAACATAAGAAAGTCAAACCAAAGCAACTAATCCTTACATTACAGAATGCCTACAACAATTACTGTGCTAAATGAGCACAAGATTCCAATGATTGGACGAAGAATAATGCACGTATTAATACAATGTATAAAGCCAATAAGCAGAGGAAATTCAATCTGCCAAATCCGTTCAATCCAACAAAAGCGAAATGTTTCAATTGTAGAAAAACAGGACATTTCTCTAAGGAATGCTGCAAACCTCCTACTGAAGCTACAAAGCTTGCATGCGCCAAACATCAGGCTAACATTGTGCATAAAACAAATCAAACTGTAGAAAACACAACGAACACATTTATTATTGAAAACCCAAACGAAAACAATGTTGAATTAAAAGAAAGCAATGTTGAAATGAACAATAATGTCTACACTCTTATTCTGAGCAACCAGGACAAACAATTCGAACAATACACTTCCTAGGTATGTACCAACATATTTACAAATACAATCATAGCTAACGAGAAATCCTATACACAAACAATAGATTTACTCAATTCTGGTGTATTAATACATGCTACTCCTTATCTATTTCGATTAACGGATGTACACAACATAACTCCTACAATTGTAACTATTGCAAATAGGTCAACAATGACTCTTAATTGAGCTGGATCTATGTGTATTGAAATCCTGAAGAATATATGAGAAAAAAGTGTTATAACATTACAAAACGTCTATTACTATCCACAAATGACCTTTTCCCTCATAAGTCAAGTACTACTATGTAGGGAAGGTTATTCTTTTATGTTTACAAATGATAATTGTACTATAACATTACTATGTAACAAATACATCAGACATATACAATTGAGAAATAACTTGTATATTTTGTACAATAATCATTTATTAAAAACAATGAACGAACTATCTATTTATGATATACATAAATGCCTTAGACACATAAGTTACAATTATATTAAACGATTATTAAAGACACAACCAAGTGTACTATTAACTAAAATAACAAACTATGAAGAAAAAGAATGTATTGAATGTATAAAAGCAAATATTGAATGTACACCAATACCAAAACTACGTCAATCTCCTCTTGCAAATCAATTTGGAGATCTTATTCATATCAATATCATTGGTCCTATAGAACTGTACACATATAAGAACATACACTACTTATTAACGATTGTAGACGATTCTACTTGTTGGTGCATAATGCTCAAATTACAAACAAAATCCAATACATATACACAATACATACAATGGACAACTAAAATATTTACACAGTACAGAGTTAAAATAAAACTTTTACAAAGTGACAATGATACTGTATTCCTTAGTGAAGATTTCCAACAATATTTAGATTCACAAGGAACAAAACAAAGATTAACAGTACATTATACTCTACAACAGAACAGAATTACAGAACAAACACATAAAACTATATTTAGAGGTGTAAGAGCATATCTAACATCTACTGAATTACTGTTTACATTATGGGCTGAAGCAGCAATTCATATTACCTATATTCATAATAGAACACTGTGTGCTGCTTTAAATTATAATACCCCACATTACAAACGTTACAGAACACACAGAACAATTGATAATATATACGAATTTGGTCAATATATTATCATTTGCAACGAAAATCCTACAAAAATACAACAGTAAGGTATCATTGCTTGTTGGATAGGATTAGACAATGAAAGTAAAGGCCATAAAACTTGGCACAATAATAAAATTACCATCAAACAAAATATTCAATTTCTTGAAGGTAAACCTCCTCAAATTGAAGGGGAGAAAATAGACAATACAAACAACAATACAAACGAGTGTTTAATAATTAAAAATAACAAAACGGACAATAGAACAACAAGATCAGACAACAATGATACAGACAATGCTGATCCTAACAAAAAAGGAAAAGCGGCAGAACTAACAGACTTAACAGACGACAAAGTTAAATTAACCAAAAAAGAAGTAGAACCTAAATTACATCAATTGGAACAGAAACAGAAACCGACAGAATGTGCTATTGAGCTTGAACAATGTATGGAGAATAAACGTGTAACAAAACACATGTATGCACTTAGCAAAAAGGATGAAGATAATATTGCCATTCATTTAACAGAATTTAATACTAAAATAAGTGAAATACAATTGGATCCAACTTCATTTTATAAAGCAATCCAATGTCTGGATTGTGATTCATAGATTACAGCTATGAAAGACAAAATAAAACAATTAGAAAATCATAATACATGGGAAATCACAAATCCACACAATAATATTAACATCATTGGAACACAATTTGTCTATAAAATAAAGTGATACACTGATAATAGTATAGAAAAATATAAAGCACAATTAGTAGTTCAAGGAAACTATCAGATTGACAGCCTTGACTATCATACAGACAATTTATTTACTCCTACTGCTAGACTATCTACAGCACAATTAATATTAGCATGGGCAGCATCTAATAATTATGAAATACATTAGATAGATATAAAATCAGCATATCTGTATGGACAATTGACAGAAGACAAGGAAATATATGTTAAACCTCCTCCAGGTAACTTAATAGACAGACTACAGAATGGACAAATATTACAATTACAAAAAGCACTATACAGATTAAAACAAGCTGGTAGAAGATGGTATAAAACACTATCTAATATACTACTTAAATACAGATTAACGAAATCCGAACATGATAACACTGTATTCTTCACAAAGAAGAAAGAAATAACTGTAGCCATATTATTTGTACATGTCAACAATATTACTATTGCAGCAAAGAATAATAATACTATTACAATGATAAAACAATCTATTGTACATCATTTACAATATACAGACAGTAGTGAATTACACTAGCTACTTAGTATAGAGATTCAACACGACAGAGAGCATAGATTCATCAGGATGTGTCAGACACATTATATTAATAGTATAATAGAACGTTACAAACTTACAAACAAACAAAGTGTACAAACACCCATACAGCCTGGTACACAATTAAAAACAGTATCACAAACTGATAACAATAGAAAACAAATGTCTGATATACTATACATGAACATGGTTGGCACACTTAGATACATTGTAGACTGTACACGGCCAGATATAGCATTTGCAACAAATCAGTTAGCAAAATACCTCAATGACCCTGGTATGGAGCATTATCTGGCACTTAAACATTGTTACATGTACTTAAAAACTACAAACAATGTCTGGCTCCAACTCAGCAGCACAAATCAATCAATATTGAACAGCTATACAGATACAGACAGTATGATGCAAGAAGGGCATTGTGCAATATCAGGATATGCATTTTACTTGAGCGATTCATTAGTTTTGTGGTCAAGTAAAAGACAAACACTGGTGGCAAATTCAACGTATAAAGCTGAATTAATAGCTCTTGCAAGAGGAACACAGGAAGTGATCACACTTACACATTTAGCTGAAGAGATTCTGCAGGTCTCTGATGCACCAATTAATATCTTTTGTGATAACAATGCTGTTATACAAACGGTTACATTGGACGAACTCAAATATTCGGAACGAACGAAGCATTTAGATCATAAGAAAGATTTTATTAAATGCTACATTGAGTTAGAGTACATAAATGCAAAATACATATGGACAAACAATCAACAAGCAGATATATTAACTAAAGCACTACATGTACCACAAGTCAAACATCTTACCAGTTTACTCAGACTAGTAAGAGTTTGAAGGGGAG
>NW_006760388.1:3101297-3106007 GCF_000271605.1 Fomitiporia mediterranea MF3/22
GGATAAAGGGTAAGAGACTATAGAATGATACAAAGAATGAAGGGGTGGTCAAAGGAATGGAATGATGAAGTAAGGAAGGGTAGTAGCAAGAGTCAGCACACATATAGTTCATAGACAGCACCCCTGAGGGATGGAAGTCCTGAGTTCTAGTATGGAAGGGTGCAGAACCCTTGGAACTGAAGGTATGAGAGTAGAGAACTGTAACATCACCCCCCCTCTAAAACCAATCATCCTGATTGGTGAGCATTAGGCTTGGTCAGTAGCTTGGGCATAGGTCAGAACAGTAGGGTTTGGAAATCTATGAGGCAGAGTTAATGCAGAGCACCTGGATGAAGTTGATAGAAGTCTCAGATTGCCTTAGTAGTATGGGTGAGATTCTCAGTAGGTTCCCAAGTGTGTTCTTCAACTGGGTATCCCTTCCAGTGAATAAGGAACTTGAGCTTTCTATACACCAGCTTAGTATCTACTACATATTCTACTTTGTATTCCAGTTCAGAACCAATGAGTTCTAGTAGAGGTAGTAGGGGTCTTTGTTACAAAGGAAAACCTGGATTATAGTATTAAGACAGTAGAACCTTGTTAAACACTGGGTGTATACACTTCTATATTGTCAGAAGTTGGAGTTTGTAGGCAGAGGTACTGACCTTCTTTTCAATAACAAAGGGTCTGAAGCACTTGTTGTCCAACTTCTTCATTAGACAATCTGTGGTCAGGTTAGTGGCTTCCAGCATAACTTTGTCACCAGGCTGGTAATCCTTGGCCACAGACCTCTTCTGATCATAGTTCTGCTTCATGACCTGTACTACCTTTTCCAAAAGAGCTCATGTGTCCTCCCTGGTTCTGTGTATCTGTTCTACAAAGTCTGTTACAGATTCAGAACTACTGTTCCAGTTCAGAACTGTCTCCTGGTATGGATGTCTCCTATGATTGAGGAAGAACAGGGACTGTCCTGTTGTAGAGTGTTGCCAGTTATTGTGTATGAATTCTGCTAGAGCTAGCTATTCAGACTAATCTGATTACTAATGATTGATGAACATCTAGAGGTAGAGCTTGATCTCCTGATTGACTCACTCAGTTTGACTGTCAGTCTGTGGGTGATAGGCAGTAGAAGGGTTCCCTTAAATTCTGAGAAGTGTATACAAGTCCTGTATGAATTTTGACTCAAATTACAGTCTGTAATCATGAATGAGCTTCTGAGGGAGTCCATGCAACCAGAAGACATGATCCTAATAAATGTGTGCTATACCTTTGGAAGTGAGTTCTGTTCAGGTTGGAACTGTATAGACTTGCTTAGAGAATCAGTCAACAATCATACAGATAGTGTTGTAACCCTAAGACTCAGGTAGTTTGCTGATCAGGTCCACCAATACTTCTTCCTAAGAGTGATCCAGGATCTAATACAAATGTAGGGGAGCCCAAACCCTTGTCTGGTAGGCTTTAGTCTGTTAGCACATATTACAACCAGTCACATACTTCAGGATTTCCCTCTGTATTCTGGGCTACTAGTAGTTCTGAGTGATGAGTTCCTGCATTTTGTGTCAGCCCAAATGTCCTGTAGTTGGATTATTGTAATAAGCTCAGACAATGTCCTCCTACAGCTTCTGATCCTTTAGAATGTACAGTTGGCCTTCCTAGTAAACCTGTCCATCCTCATCCTCCTCCCAATCCCTTGCCTACTTCTCCAGCTGCTTTACTACAACCCAGTCCTGTGTGTGTCTTAGAGCTTACTGTATGTGGGTGACAAAGTTGACATCCTTGGATTTGAGTCAGATCTCTCAGATTGTCTCAGACATGAAACAGGAATTGTCTAGGAGAACAAGATTTTCATTATCATTCTCCCCCCTTTCATGACCTGCTTGTCTTAAGAGTAAATCAGCTTTTGTCATTTGTGTTCTGGGTTTGTGGGTCAGCACAAAGTCAAAGTCCTACAGTTCTAACATCTAGTAGGCTTGGTAGCAGTTGAGCTTCTAGGGTGCCTGGAAGTACTGGAGATTAAGGTGATCACTCTAAATCTCAAACTTCTGTACAGTACTAAGGAGATATTGACACTACTCTTCTAGGGAACAGACAATTGCAAGGAGTTCCTTGTCATAGATAGGGTAGTTCTGTTCTGTTACAGAGAGGGATTCTGATTGGAATACTATCAGACACTACTTTCTGTCAATGAACTGGGACAGTACTACTCTATTCACAAAGTCAGAAGAGTTGGCTTTGACTCAGAACTTGTCTACAACTGTTAGAACTACTAATACAGGCTTGCTAGTGATAGCCTGCTTGAGGGACTCAAACACAGACTGCTACTGATCATCCTATTGCCAAGGAACATCCTTGCTAGTAAGATTGTGAAGGGGCTGAGCAATGGTACTGAAGCCTTGAATGAAGTGTTAGTAGTAGTTTGCAAACCTAAGGAACACTTGGACCTGTTTCAGGTTCTGAGGTTGTAGCCAGTTCCAAACTACAGTCACCTTTGCTGGATCCATACAGACCTCTCCTCTACCAATCACAAAGCCCAGATAATTCACTGACTCCTGTGCAAAAGAGTACTTTGCTTCTCAGAGGAACAGTTTATTATCTTAGAGCTGTTGTAGAACTGCTTGGATCAGTCAGTAATGGTGCTCAACTGTCTGAGTGAAGATCAGAATGTTGTCCAGATACACACTAACATGCTCTGAGTCAATCAGATCTACAAGGATGTGATTCATGAATGACTGGAACATTACAGGTGAGTTGGTTAGTCTGAAGAACATTACAGTTAGTTTGTACAATCTGTGATTGGTTTAGAACACAGCCTTCTACTCATCTCTGTCTTGGATCCAAATATTATTGTATCCCTATCAAACGTCCAACTTAGTGAAAACCCTGGATGTATGTGTCTTATCAATGAGCTCCTGAATCAGGGGGAGCAAGTACTTGTTTTTGACAGTACTCTCATTAAGACAATAATAATCCTGGACTGGGTAGAGCTTCCCATCTTTCTTTTTGACAAAGAAGAAAGGGGAGGCCATAAGGGACTTTGAGGGTTGGATCTGACTGTTCCAAAGATTTTCCTGAAGGAACTTGTTGAGCACCTCCTACTTGTCTCTGTTGAGTGGGTAGACCTTACAATCCTTAGGTTGGAAACCCTTAGTCAATTCAATTATATAGTCCTAGGGATGGTGTTCAGGAAGCTGGTCAAATTCCTCTTCACTAAAGACTTTGGGGAACTCTCAGACAAAATCTAACAGGCTGGGTCTGTGTGTGTTCCAGAGTAGAGTTGTTCTAAGAGGGTTCTAGACTGGTTCTGTCTCAGACATCCTTTGGATCAACTCTATTCTGCCTCAACTAGAATATGTATCCACATATCTATCCTAGTTGAAGAAGAACAACTAGTCACCTTCATTAGAACTGTTAGTAACATCAGAAGTGTCTGTATTCACTTAGAACAGTAGTGTAAGGTAGCTGTAAGACTTGGGACACTAATCAAACACAAGTGTCTGCTCTAACTAGTCAATAGTAGGGTTGTGAGCCTTGAGCCATTCAAATCCAATAAAGACATCTGTCTTTCTGAGGTTAGTGACTCTGAACTCAATACTTTCCTCATAATCCTGAATGGTCATCTGTAGTTGGACAAACTCAGTAATCCAACCATTCCAGTTCAGGGTTCTGTCTGTATTGTATACTAGGATTGGAAGTGGAACACATTAAGTAGGGAGGTGGTGTTCCTACACAAAGGCCTTATTAATGTATGAACCAGTGTATCTACTGTTTACCAGAGCTGTTGTTTGGATCTGGGGGGATCCTGAGAAGGGAGCCAAGAGGACAGGAACCTGGAGCTAGTGTCCAGAACATCCTTGAATGAACTGCTGCTTGTTCTAAAGGGAATGTACAGCTTATACAGCCTCATTGTCTGAGAGGGTGAGTATATACACTAACATTTCCTCATTAACCTCTCTCTTTCAACAAGGACAGACCTATGTTCTTAGCTGTAAACTCAACTGAGGCCATCCCTACTTAATACTATAGACAAACTATTGAGTAGTAAACAGGGCTGGGTAATGTTCCAAACATTCTGAGATCTTAGAATGTAGAAGTAGTAGGTTGGATTGTGTGGATTTAGACTTGGATGAAGTGTAAAGAGAAGAATCAAAAGAATCAGAAGAAATAGGAGAACTATCTACTTTTGTTTTCAACTTTTTTCTTTCTAATAAATAATTTTGTTGATTTATCTTTTCTACTTTTTCTGTTTTTTCTACTTTTCTTACTTTATTTACTTCTAATCCTACAGTGTCTATTGAATCAAAAGTGGCCATTAAAAAAATCTGAGTTATAGCTCTTCAGCACCACATTCACTGTTAGGCCTCCACAAAATCCTAGGGTACATAGTTAGGGTCTAGGAGTTCTGAGGTGACTTCTGAATTTGTAGAAAAGGCTTCTTACTACAAATCCTGCTTGTCACTCATCATTACTCTAATAACCTGACAGATGTACTGTTACTTCTGTAGACAGTCCTTAATTTAGTGCCCTGACTTTCTACAGGCAAAGCATACTCCTTACTTTTAGGCTTCTCTAATGTCCATCAGAATGGATTGGTTGCAAATTATGGGTGGATCAATCTGAGGGCTCAGAACTGTTAGAGCCAGACATATGTGTAAGCATTCTGTACAGACTTAACACATCCAAGCTGCAGCTTGGTTGAAGGAGATAGTGTGTGTCTTCCACTTAGTGTAGGTG
>NW_006760388.1:3107251-3116110 GCF_000271605.1 Fomitiporia mediterranea MF3/22
AAGAGATTGATGTAATGGTGAGTACTAATGCCTGAAATGTAGGAGAGTTGTAGGGTAGTAATGGGTAGTCTTGATCTGATGTCAGCAACAGTGTAGAGGGGACCTGAAGGCTCAGCAAGGGGACCCAGGCTACAACTATCCTACACAACAGAAATACAGAATGTAAGCACTAGAACATAGTCAGAACTTGTAGAACAGGCAGAGAGAGAGAGTGAGACAAGAGTAGAGTATATAGAGTAAGCCTAAGAGTACAGGACTACCTAGAGTAGACAAGATCAAGACTACAGGACCAGTCTGATCTTGTACACCTATATATACTAAACTACACAAGAGCACTCAGGGAGTATGAGCCACTAAGAATGATGAGCCACAAAGAATGAAAGAAAGGAATGTTAAAGATAAAGGTACAAAGAATGAAGGGATGGATAAAGGGTAAGAGACTATAGAATGATACAAAGAATGAAGGGGTGGTCAAAGGAATGGAATGATGAAGTAAGGAAGGGTAGTAGCAAGAGTCAGCATACATATAGTTTATAGACAGCACTCCTAAGGGACAGAAGTCCTGAGTTCCAGTACAGAAGGGTGTAGAACCCTTGAAACTGAAGGTATGAGAGCAGAGAACCATAACAGGATTCTGATCAGAACACTATCAGACACTACTTTCTGTCAATAAACTAAGACAGTACTGCTCCATTTGCAAAGTCAGAAGAGTCAGCTTTGACTCAGAACTTGTCTACAACTGTTAGAACTACTAATACAGGCTTGCTAGTAATGGCCTACTTAAGGGACTCAAACACAGACTACTACTAATCATCCTATTACTAAGGAACATCCTTGCTAGTGAGATTGTGAAGGGGCTAGGCAATAGTACTAAAGCCTCAAATGAAGCATTAGTAGTAGTTTGCAAACCTAAGGAATACTTAGACCTGTTTCAGGTTCTGAGGTTGTAGCCAGTTCTGAACTGTAGTCACCTTTGCCAGATCCATACAGACCTCTCCTCTACTGATTATGAAGCTCAGATAATCTACTGACTCCTGTGTAAAAGAGTACTTTGCTTCTTAGAGGAACAGTTTATTATCTTAGAGCTGTTGTAGAACTACTCAGATCAGTCAGTAATAGTGCTTGACTGTCTGAGTAAAGATCAGAATGTTGTCCAGATACACACTAATGTGCTCTGAGTCAATCAGATCTGTAAGGATGTGATTCATGAATGACTAGAACATTGTAAGCAAGTTAGTTAGTCTGAAGAACATTACAGTCAGTTTGTACAATCTGTGATTGGTTCAGAATACAGCCTTCTACTCATCTCTGTCTTAGATTCAAATATTATTGTATCCCTATTGAATGTCCAACTTAGTGAAAACCCTGGATGTATGCATCTTATCAATGAGCTCCTGAATCAGGGGGAGTAGGTACTTGTTTTTGACAGTACCCTCATTAAGATAATGATAATCCTGGACTAGGTAGAGCTTCCTATCTTTCTTTTTGACAAAGAAGAAAGGGGAGGCCATAGAGGACTTTGAGGGTCAGATCTGACTGTTCTGAAGATTTTCCTAAAGGAACTTGTTGAGCACCTCCTGCTTGTCTCTGTTAAGCAGGTAGACCTTACAATCCTTAGGTTAGAAACCCTTAGTCAATTCAATTGTATAGTCCTAGAGACAGTGTTCAGAAAGCTAGTCAAATTCCTCTTTACTAAAGACTTCAGAGAACTCTTGGACAAAATCTGGCAGGCTGGGTCTGTATACATTCCAGAGTAGAGTTGTTCTGAGAGGGTTCCAGACTGGTTCTGTCTTAGACATCCTTCAGATTGACTCTATTCTGCCTTGACTGGAATATGTATCCACATATCTATCCTAGTTGAAGAAGAACAACTGGTCACCTTCATTAGAACTGTTAGTAACATTAGAAGTGTCTGTATCCACTCAGAACAGTAGTGTAAGGTAGCTGTAAGACTCAGAACACTAATTGAACACAAGTGTCTACTCTAACTAGTTAATAGTAGGGTTGTGAGCCTTGAGCCATTTGAATCTGATGAAGACATCTGTCTTTCTGAGGTTAGTGACTCTGAACTCAATACTTTCCTCATGATCCTGAATAGTCATCCATAGTTGGACAAACTCAGTAATCCAACCATTCTGGTTCAGAGTTCTGTCTGTATTGTATACTAGGATCAGAAGTAGAACATGTCAAGTAGGGAGGTAGTGTTCCTACACAAAGGCCTTATTAATACACAAACTAGTGTATCTACTGTCTACCAGAGCTGTTGTTCAGATCTGA
The DNA here is from genome assembly GCF_000271605.1 of Fomitiporia mediterranea MF3/22. Lineage (NCBI taxonomy): Eukaryota > Fungi > Basidiomycota > Agaricomycetes > Hymenochaetales > Hymenochaetaceae > Fomitiporia > Fomitiporia mediterranea. The sequence goes on from NW_006760388.1 coordinate 3,109,529, forward strand.
GAGGATTCTGAGAAGGGAGCTAAGAGGACAGGGACCTAGAGCTGGTGTCTGGAACATCCTCAGATGAACTGCTACTTGTTCTGAAGGGAATATACAGCTTGTGTAGCCTTGTTGTCTAAGAGGGTAAGTATATGTACCAACATTTCCTCATTAACCTCTCTCTTTCAACAAGGACAGACTCATGTCCTCAGCTGTGAACTCAGCTGAGGCCATCCCTGCTTAATACTATAGACAAACTACTGAGTAGTAAACAGGGCTGGGTAATGTTCCAAACGTTCTGAGATCTTAGAATACAGAAGTAGTAGGTCAGATTGTACAGATTTAGACTCAGATAAAGTGTAAAGAGAAGAATCAAAAGAATCAGAAGAAATAGGAGAACTATCTACTTTTGTTTTCAACTTTTTTCTATCTAATAAATAATTTTGTTAATTTATTTTTTCTACTTTTTCTACTTTTTCTACTTTTCTTACTTTATTTACTTCTAATCCTACAGTGTCTATTGAATTAAAAGTGGCCATTAAAAAATCTGAGTCATAGCCCTTCAGTACTACATTCACTGTTGGGCCTCTACAAAATCCTAGAGTATATAGTCAGGGTCTAGGAGTTCTAAGGTGACTTCCAGATTTGCAGAAAAGGCCTCTTACTACAAATCCTACTTGTCACTCATTATTACTCTAATGACCTGACAGATATACTGTTGCTTCTACAAGCAGTCCTTAATTTGGTGCCCTGACTTTCTGTAGGCAAAGCATACTCCTTACTTTTAGGCTTCTCTAATGTCCATTAGAACAGATTGATTGTGAATTACAGGCAGATTGATCTGAGGGCTCAGAACTGTTGGAGCTGGACATATGTACAAGTGTTCTGTACAGACTTGATACATTCAAGCTACAGCTTGGTTGAAGGAGATAGTGTGTGTCTTTTACTCAGTGTAGGTGACTAGTTCTAGTGTTATTCTGAGAATCTTATCAACCAGTTTCAGGTGAAGAGCTTTTTCAAGCATTCTAATAAGGACATTATTGAACCCAAGCATGAATCCTGCCTTCTGAGCCAGGATATCAAACTCCTGAAAGAAGGCATTAGTGGAACGTTTGCCCTGTTACAGAGACACAAGCTTGTTCTACACATTGTGCTTCTCATTTGGATCAATGAAGGAAGCACAGAGCTGCCCTATGAATTCTGAGTACAACTCATTGTTCTAAAGTCAGATCAGGCTTCTAATCTAATGACCTTTGATCCAGTTCTGGGCCTAGGTGGCTACATTACCTTCCTTCATAAAGGAGAGGATGAATAGGACACAATCAAGATCTGAGGATAGATTGGTTGAAGTAGTAGCTATGTATAGTTCAACTTAGTACTGGAAGTCCTTAAAGTGCTACCCATTAAAGTCTGAAGAGCAGGCTACATGCACTTTCTTTCTAGAACAGGTTGCAACTTCCAGAATGATTGGAACAGGTTCTGAAGGGGCTGGGGGCACATAGTTAGTAAAGGCCTCTTAGATAGAGGTCTGTATGTATTGAGCTAGTTCTGCTTGTAACTACTGATCCAGTAGGACAGTAGGGGTGGTAGTCAGTATAGTAGAGTCTATGTCTACACTACAAAGGGATCAGCACTAAACTAAAAGGGGTAATGAATAGAAGAAGGGTGGCAAAAGTTTAAAAGGGTTTAGAAAGTTTAAAATTTAAAAATGTAAAAGGGTCAGGACAAAGGAAAGAGATCAATGTAACAGTAAGTACCAATGCCTGAAACATAGGAGAGTTACAGGGTGGTAATGGGTAGTCTTAATCTGATATCAGCAACAGTATAGAGGGGACCTGAAGGCTTAGTAAGGGGACCCAGGCTACAACTATCCTACACAACAGAAATACAGAATGCAAGCACTAGAACACAGTCAGAACTTGTAAAACAGGTAGAGAGAGAGAGTGAGACAAGAGTAGAGTATATAGAGTGAGTCTAAGAGTACAGGACTACCTAGAGTAGACAAGATCAAGACTACAGGACCAGTCTGATCTTGTACACCTATATATACTAAACTACACAAGAGTACTCAGGGAGCATGAGCCACTAAGAATGATGAGCCATAAAGAATGAAAGAAAGGAATGTCAAAGATAAAGGTACAAAGAATAAAGGGGTGGACAAAGGGTAAGAGACTATAGAATGATACAAAGAATGAAGGGGTGGTCAAAGGAATGGAATGATAAAGTAAGAAAGGGTAGTAGTAAGAGTCAGTACACATATAGTCCATAGACAGTGCCCCTGAGGGACAGAAGTCCTGAGTTCTGGTACTGAAGGGTGCAGAACCCTTAGAACTGAAGGTACAAGAGTGGAGAACTGTAACATAGACTAGGATACAGAGGTCATTCTTTGTATAGTAGTAATTGTGGTTAAGGGACAGGTATAATCCAAGAATTACTGCTTGAGTAGCTTACTAATCTGAGGCACTATCTATAGCTTCAAGTATTAAGGCCTAGATCTTAGAATTGGATTGGTTAGTATAATATTTTACTCTCCAGATAAGCTGTTAATCAGAAAGTTGGAACTTATCTCTAATCATTTCTACTTCTTCAAGGAACTAAGGCAGGTCCTGCATGTTGGTTCTATTATAATAGGGAGTATCACAGCTTGTTTAGTACAGGGGCAGGCTAGTCTGTCCTTGGATTGTAACTGGTAGGGTATTCAGAATGTTGGTTGTGACTGGCTGGCCACTCAGAGTACTAGCTGTAGCAGGCAAGCTGCTCAGATTATTCTGTGAGCTTATCTGTTAAGACTAGGAACTTATTAGATTGTTCTGTGTACTTGGAACTGTCAGAACAATTGGAATTGGTGGAAACACTAGAGTGATTGTGTGGTCCTCTTCTTGAACAGACAGAACAGGAGACACAGAACAAGTAGAGTTGTGTATAAAGGTTGATAGAAACAAACTAGGGAACAAACTATGAAACATGGATAGTGAAGCTGAGCTGGATTGCTCAAGAGGTTGTACAGAAACCCCTTTGGAAACAGGACTGGGTGTGTAGGATACAGGTTGTAAGAGGTCACAGTTGACCAAATCTAATTCAGGTCCAGAATCTGATTCTTCTGTGATTGAGTTGGTGCACTCTTAGTAGTACTACTACCTATTAGCTACTCAGCCTACTCAAGACACCTTGAGAAACCCCCCTTACAGTGGGCTCCAAAATGTTGATCTCAAGTACTGGTTAAGGTAGAAGAGGTCAGTTGAGTCTACAAGGTACAGACACTGAGAGGGGTCAAGAGTGAGAAGGAATAGGTAGATCTGAGCAGAATGTATGAGTTCCAAAGGTGACAATTAACAAGACAAGAGTAGTGTGGAACAATAAAGCCACACTTTAGAATGTAGCAATACAAGACAAGACAAGGCAAGAGGGAATGTTTACTAAGGAGACTGTCAAACTACACACTAAGAGTTGTAGTAGAGAGTAACTTGATTGCTCCAAAGTATGAATTACATGAGGGTATTTATAGAATTTATGAGTCCTTTATAGCTACTAGTCCTTTGTGAACAAATCCACTACTGTCTCCTTTGTATCAACCTATCTGGGACTCTGAATCTGAGTCCCCTTTGTATTGATTGACCAGCTGTCTGAAGGCTCAGAGTCTTGCCTTTGTGAATCAGAACTGGAGTCTGGAACCCAACTAGTCTGAGTTGAGCAACCAAGACTATTGTGTGGGCAATGATGACATAATTGAAGGATTGCTAATGTGAGGATGATGTGACTTTGATACAACTGAGCCCTTCCAATTGGAACGTATCAGAACATATGTGTTGTGTGAGTGTGACAGTACTAAGAATGTGTAACAATTGCACTACCTACACATTTGTACAACATGTGTTGTAGGTGCTTGTGAGTGTTTTCCTTTTTGTTCACTAGACTACCCTGTATCCTACTACACATGTATACACATATATAAAGGGTTTTCAAGCTAAGGGTTAGGGGATTCTTTCTCCTTCTCAGTGCTTGATTACTAGGTTATCCTAGTCAGTAGTTGAGTGTGCTAGTAAAGAGAGAATCTTTACATAAGGCTAGTATACCTATTCTTACACATTTTTGACTGAACCCACCTTTCCATAAACCTGCTGGGCTTTGACAACCAGAACTGAGGGCTTGATCACCCTAATACATTCCTCACATCACCCAGTACTCCTTTGAATTCAAAGAAATCAGTGAGTAGTTTGCAAATCTAAATTAGAGACACATATACTCTCACTATGACTACTAAGATACTCAGAATGCTTGAGGGATGCAAACGGATTGTTCCCCTCAATGTGGAGAGACCTCCTCATTGATATTGCAAGAGGCAAGCATCATTCAGAAGTGCTGAAGAGCAGCTTTCCCTGAATGTAGAGAGATTTGAAACAGTACACACTACAGATTTCGAATTAACAGAGCATGCAGACAATGGACAACAAGATTATCTGTTGAGTACTGAACACAATGTGGCCACCAAGCCTTAGCAGACAATCCTGGAAGGGCCCCCAAGTCTGGAAGTCACTATTAACATGCTAGAGAATAAGTCCTTGTCTATTGTAGGCTGGAGGCAATCTGATGACCCTTTGCTAGGTGATAAGTCCTTGTCTACACTAGGCTAGAGGCACCCTGATGAACTATTACATACAAGTAATGTAGAACAAAGGCATGTACCTGTACTGGCACATATTGTTAGACCAATGCACACTGTAGAGCAGACACTAGCAAGTACTTACCTTACTAGGCTCACAGAAGTAGATAATAGTGGTACAGAGAGTGTAAACACTCAGGAAACTGGCATCAAGGATTCTGTCAGTAAGAACAAGGGTATCAGTAAAGGAACAACACTTTCCTTACAGCAGGAAACGTTCCAGAAGGCCAGAAAGACATTCAGAAACGTCCCTAGGCCAGAGACACCAAAAGCCATGAGTAGGCTAGCCAGTCCATTCAATCAAGGAATTGATATTGAGGAATTGAACAAGAGAACTCATAAGTACAATAGTATGCATCAGGAACATGAAGGAAACATTGATTTGGACACAATTGATCCATCTAAACTAACTGGAGACAAGTTAGCTAAATGGATGTATCATAAAGTACATTGTCAACACCCAGAAGCTACTAAAGGAATGCCTAAACGATTGGAAGATGCTCCACTGTTTGAAAGCACACATCCTTAGAAGAAAGATCCAGGTAAACCTGTATCTAGCAATAAGAAAAGTGTAAGAGCAAATAAAGGAAAAGCTCCAGACATTCATAATTACAGTCAGGTAGAACTAGACAGTTACAGTGAAGCAGATTCCAACATACAAAGAATGTATTTTCAGGAGATAGAGCACAGACGAAATGCAGAATCAGGACAATGGAATTTCAGAAATGAAGGCTACAGTAAGGCTCCCAGAACTCCTCAGGAATTACCAGTTTGTTTCAAACAAGAAACGTATTGCCCCAAGATAGGAAATCAAGGCAAGGACACATACTATGGATACGACACCCTAGCAGGGCAAGGAGACACATTGCAGAATAAAATACCTGCATATATGCACCATCATACTAATGTTCAAGAATCAATACATACACCCAGTGTGAAACACAATATTAAAATGAACAGACCAAACCCAGACATGATACATACAGTTCCAGATGCCTCTAATGACAGTGAAGATGAATCAGAAACTGTGAAAGGCAAAGAGAGCAAGGAAAAGAATTTCCACTACAGTTCTGTACCCTCTATCAAGTACAGTACAGATAGGAATAGCAAAGGCCACAGAAAAAGAACCACACAAGATACTGCTGAGCCACAAAGCTCAAATACACTACAGACAAATAGATTCGCATCAGTGAGACCCTCAGACAACCTTGCAAGAAAGAGTTATGTGAATTGTACAATACAGAGAGCAGAAATCATAAAAAGGCAGGATCCTGACCTGGATCCAGGCAATAGCTCTTTGGATTCTTTGGATTCGAGCAGATACTCAAGTTCTGACGATAGCAATGATAGCAATGCATTATTCGAACCTACAGACATTGATTCAAGCAACTCTGAAGGTACTAAGAAGTGTAAAAAGCTTGCCAAGAGGAAATGGAACAAGGAACTTCTGAAATTGAAGATACAGATGCAGAGCACAAAACCTATCGTTCCTACAGTTTATTCAGGTGAACCTAACCTTCAAAGATACACCAAGTTTGTCATAGAAGTCAACCAGTACATGAAACAATCAGGTTTACATTATTTCCCTAAAGAACAAGTGGGAGTACTACCTAATTTTATTAAAGGACAAGCTATAGACTTCTATCTACAGAAAATAGGTATGAACGAATCTCAATGGACCTTATCACAATTCTTTAAAGGTCTAATGGACTTTTGTTTCCCATCTAACTTTACAGAAATGCTTAGGAAAGAGTTTAATACAATGAAACAAGGACACAGAGTCATACAGGAATATTTGTACAATCTAGAAATGAAAGCAATCAATCTAGACAATATTTCTGATAGAGATTTAACCAGGAGAGCATGGGATGGACTTCATCCTAAGTATCAAAGGCAATTACAGTTGGATTGTTTGAATCCAGACACAGTTTTGTATGAAGAAT
>NW_006760388.1:3119074-3119604 GCF_000271605.1 Fomitiporia mediterranea MF3/22
ACATTATTCCTACTAGGCAAACATACAGAGCAAGAGAAATTGTAGAGATAGTATTTGAAAACGTCTATAAACTGTATGGACTGCCTAATTACATTGTTAGCAACTGTGATTCCCTATTCACCAGTACGTTTTGGAGAAGATTACATGAACTTATAGGTATTAAATTGAAGCTATTGAGTGTATATCATCCACAGACCAATGGATCGACTGAGAGAATGAACAGAACAATTACTCAGATGCTCAGACAGTGTATTTCTCCTAAACAAAAGGATTGGATACATAAACTACCTATGATCAAGTACACTATCAATACAGCAAGGTCAGAAACTACAGGATACACACTATTCTTTCTAAATTACAGTCAGATACTAAGGAACTTGATATGGAACAACCCCAGGAAGGATGAATATCCTAGAGTAAGGACTTATGCTCAGAAAGTAAAGGATGCAATACTACAGGCACACAATACAATCCTTCAGGCAAGGGTAAAGCAAACTAGACATGCTAATAGACACAGACAACCCTCTTCC
>NW_006760388.1:3119624-3148443 GCF_000271605.1 Fomitiporia mediterranea MF3/22
AGACATTAATTCCTACTGTGATTTGTGTCATACATGCAAGATCAGCAAACCTAACAATCAGAAACCGTTTGGTTTACTACATCTGCTCTCAGTACCTAATAGGCCTTGGGAAGGCATAGGAATGGACTTTGTTGGACCTTTTCCCAAATCGAAGAACTGTTTGGGACCTTTTGATATGATTTGTACAGTTATTTGTCTATTAACTAGTATAGTACACATTATTCCTACTAGGCAAACATACAGAGCAAGAGAAATTGTAGAGATAGTATTTGAAAACGTCTATAAACTGTATGGACTGCCTAATTACATTGTTAGCAACTGTGATTCCCTATTCACCAGTACGTTTTGGAGAAGATTACATGAACTTATAGGTATTAAATTGAAGCTATTGAGTGTATATCATCCACAGACCAATGGATCGACTGAGAGAATGAACAGAACAATTACTCAGATGCTCAGACAGTGTATTTCTCCTAAACAAAAGGATTGGATACATAAACTACCTATGATCAAGTACACTATCAATACAGCAAGGTCAGAAACTACAGGATACACACTATTCTTTCTAAATTACAGTCAGATACTAAGGAACTTGATATGGAACAACCCCAGGAAGGATGAATATCCTAGAGTAAGGACTTATGCTCAGAAAGTAAAGGATGCAATACTACAGGCACACAATACAATCCTTCAGGCAAGGGTAAAGCAAACTAGACATGCTAATAGACACAGACAACCCTCTTCCTTCAAATTAAACAATCTAGTGTATGTTTCTACAAAGAACATGAATCTACTGAGACAGCAAGCAAGGAAACTAGTACCAAAGTACATAGGACCTTACAAAATAATCCAGAATGCAGGAAACAAGGCATTTGAACTAGATCTACCCAGGGAAATGAGGAATCATAACATACACCCTGTATTTCATTCATTGCTACTTAGGATACATGTTCCAAACAATGATAGATTATTCCCTGGAAGGGAAGTAGGACAAGTTACTGGATTAAACAATGAGAACAAGGAATGGACAGTAGATTCAATTGAAACTCATGCAGGACAAGGGACTACTGCTTTGTTCAAAGTACTATGGAAGTCTAGAGATCACACATGGCTACCCTATGATAAAATTGCACACCTTGAGGTATTAAAGGAATACTTAGACATACTTGGAATTGATTCTATTGATGCACTAACTCTAGGAAAGGGAAAACTTGATACCAATAACCCTCAGGTTAGTATCAGTCTAGTAAAACATGAGGCAACCTTTCAAACACAATGCTACAGTATGGACATACAGGTAGACATATGCAAAGGCTTTAAAAACTGCACATATAGTCACTTTACTACACATATCATGTCTACTACTCAAGAATCTGTTGCTCATACGTTTGCATCCACTTTTCTACAAGGCACAAATATGCCTCATCCTCCTCTACAACTCTTAGTTGGCCCTCAAGCACAACCAATCATGCAGGATTGGGTTACTCACAACTACAGTACAAGCACTGACTATGTTTTCAATCAAGAGGAGCTTAAGAAGATTGCAGCTTTCTCCAGAGCTATCCACAACAATTCCCTCAACCCTACTATACAACTCCTGGAGTGTTATCTCATTGTATTATGCTTGTATAACTTCCACGTTCCTTCTCATACAAGACTGAGCCTACTACTACTGTTCCAAGACTGTATTCAACATGCTAAGATGATGCAAGTGTTCCAGGACTTTGTATACCATAAGAACATAGCTTCAAACCAAGGTAAATGCACATATATTCTGCATTATATTATTACAAGTGTATATACCTTACTGTTTTACTTAGGTGCAAAGTGTAGAGCTGAGCAAATTGACAATGGAACTACTATATTCTACTCACACAACTGTAAACATCCTTGGATTGATTCGCAATTACTCTCAACATCCACCAATCTTACTTTGGTACTCAATATGAGTGCTCTGAGCTCATTCAACACTCAAGGCATTACTCTACTGCCGAATCCACTGCTTTCTACTCAATCTGACAGCCATTCCAACCAATCTGCTGCGAGTTCCACCAGTTCTGCTACAGAACATGTCCAAGCCAGACAGGAACACGTCCAGTCCACTACAGGACTGATCAAAGACACATCCATGGCTGTAGAGAACGTCCTAGCACAGTAGTACTGAACTTTGTAGTAAGTTACTAATGTTTTCTTTTGTTTTTGTGTTATTATTTTGTTTATTCCAGTACTAACTCCCTTAGCATTTAGGACTAAATGCTGGAGGGCAAGTGTAACGATTGCACTACCTACACATTTGCACAACATGTGTTGTAGGTGCTTGTGGGTGTTTTCCTTTTTGTTCACTAGACTACCCTGTATCCTACTACACATGTATACACATATATAAAGGGTTTTCAAGCTAAGGGTTAGGGGATTCTTTCTCCTTCTCGGTGCTCAATTACTAGGTTATCCCAGTCAGTAGTTGAGTGCACTAGTAAAGAGAGAATCTTCATGTAAGGCTAGTATACCTATCCTTACAGAATGATACTCAGTATATGTGTTTTGTAATTTGTGTATCAACTTAGCTAGTGTCAGAATGTCTTTCTGAGCTGCTGTAACTGTTAGTAGTTGATTATAATAGGTAATCTGTCTGTCTAGCATTGTTACTACCCATCTATACTCACAAGGAGTAGTGAGGTTAATTACTGAGATGTATATATTGTTATTAGAGGCTTTATTATGTACAGACAACTGCCTGTAGATTTGTTCAATGTTGTCTAACATCTTATCAAACTGTAATACATACTCTTTTACTGTAAACAATGTAGATATGTTTACAGCATGTGTCATCATTGTTTGAATGTTGTATTGTTCAGAAAGCACCTTTATGAGACTTCTAACACTTGTATGTATTGTGAAGTTTGTATAAATTGTATCAGTTATTGTTTTTGTTATACAGTAATACAAAACATTGCCTGTACATATGCCAGCATCATTAGAGGAAGGGGGATCATGCTCTAGATAGTCTAAGAGCATCATGGTAGTGAGTGTACTGTGTATGTGTAAGTACTATATCTTGTATCCCTTTATACTAGCCAACTTTTCTGTTCCCTCAAAGAACTTTGTAATGTTAGAGTCCTTCATTATAGTATTAACAAAGGTATGTGTTGTAGACAACATCATAATAGGTTTGGGGGGAGAGGGAGGTCTTGGGCTTGGTGGTCTAGTAGGAGGCAAAGGCATTCTGTAAGAGCAAGTGTGTGGAGGCATTCAATAAGTACCAAGGCTCATAACCTTTTAACAAGTGTAGTAGGAGTGCCCTAAGTACTCTCTCTTATTGAGACATTAAGCAAGTGTCTACCTTATATACTACATAGTAAAGTCCAATAGTCTGAGACATTCTAAGTGTAGTAATTCTATATAAGGCAATTAGGGATTTCCTAATCCAGAGCACAATCTAATAGCTACCAAGCTTATATTATAAACATATAAATTATATAAATTTTCCAAAAAATATATAAGACTATATATTTAACCTCTTAAAATGAGAAAATTATAAAAAGCTATATAAGATACAAAAAGGTATGTACAAATTGTTAATATGAATAAGGTTTATAAGTGTTGACAATATGTAAATAAACTTATATTCAACCTTCTAAAATGAAAAGATATTAAAAGAACTTTGTATTTTAACAAGAGTAATATAATTTTATAATATATACAATCTAATATAAAGCTTTAAAAGTACTTTGTATATTGTTAGATATTATTATACTTTATAAGAGCTTTACAAGACTTTAAAATTATTATAATATTTTACAATCTAGATATTTATTTATTTCTCTTTTTTTCTTCTTATAATTAAGTATTTACATTTTAATACACTTGTATTTGTTCTATTCTACTACATTGTATTTTAATAATATTGTATTTACAAAACAAGTATAAACAAGTATACAAACAAGCAAGAAGAAAGAAAGGAGGAAAGGAGAGTCTAGTTGTAGAGAATCATACTTTAAATATTTATTAAACTAGTCTTTACCTAAGGGACAGAATTGTTAGTAAGTGTAAGCACTTGAAGTAAGGAGAGGGACACACTATAACACTGTGTAGGAAGGGCAGGTAGTATACTAAGTTAAGATTCAGAGTGTTGAGCAAACTGATTTGAGCTATAGGCAAATCTGTATCTGTGTATATATACTACATACTCTTACTATAGTAAGTAATGAAAGGTACAGTATACTGAGTCATTAATTGTAAGAGTGTATCTCTAGAACATTCTGACATAAAGAGAGAAGGTAATGTGGAAGTTGTAAACAGACCCAGTATAGGTAGTATGAGTAGTAGTAGGTTAATACTTCTGTTTAATACAATTCCATACCTGGTACAAAGGAATACAAATACATATAGTGTAGACCTATCTAGAGTAGTTTCAAGTACTGAATGTTACAAGTATATACTTATTATTATTGTTTACACTATAGAGTAGGAAGAGGTATACAAATGTATAGAATTATTAAAGAAGTTGTTTAGTATTAGTCAACAATGTGAATGTGTGTGTGAATACAAAAAGGAAGGTGAATGTAAAAAAGTAAGGACAGTAAAGGAGAGGCAACACAAATGGTAGAGTAAGGAGTAGGAGGGATAAAAGGGAGACAAAAAGTTGGGAGGAGAGGGATGAGTAACTATTGTACAGACTATTATAAAGTAGGCTAGCTACTTATACTTTATACTAAAGGACAGTGTTGTCAGCTAGGTTGTGTTATTGTAAGATCTAAGACTCAGTATAAGCATTATAGTAGTAGATTAGAGAGACAAGTACAGTAATGTTTGTTATTTATGTTGTTACAGACAGAGTGCCTACTAGTAGGATACTTGTGAGTAGAGGACTTGACTAGAGAGAACAGAGGCAACAACATAGTATTAGGGGCAGAGGGTTAGAGAGACAGTAAAGGTAGAAGGTAAAAGAGTGACAAAGAGAAATGTATTATTATATACTCTCAATCTTCAGCAGTTGATTACATAAGCAACTATAATATGAGTCATCAACTGATAGAACATTTCAATTATTATATTTAAGTATAAAATAAAATTACTAATTTACTTTGTAGTATATTAAAAAGTAATATAACATGTATATAGCTTTATAAACACACTAATGTAATTATTACAAGTAGATAAAATGCTTTTTACAATAATTGTAAACTACTTGTATAAACAATCTAAGTATAATATACATTAATATACCTTTTGTATAAATTATAAGGTAACAATAGTAATTATTACATTATTATATTATAAATACAATTCTTTCTTTAAGATTATAATTTAAATATAATACAGGTATAACACTTTAGGTTGTTATACAAAGTTAGTATAATACATGTAATAGATTTTATTCATCCCTAGTACTTATATAGTCTTTGTATGTATTAATATGTCTTATTTAAACATTACAATTCAATTACAAGCTTTACAATTACTTTATAATATATAAACAATATATATGTTACTTTACAAAGTCTATAAGAAATTACAAGAAATGTGACTTTTTCCTAATGTCAGCTCTGAGAACTGCTTCTATACTACTCTGAAACTTTACACACTCAGTTACTTACTACTTAAATAACTTGTATATATACTCTAGCTACTGTTATAGATAGGTTTAGGAGACTAATTCCTTACTCAGAACAGGAGGAGGGGTCAGGAGATAATCTAACAGATTCTTTAAATGTACATTTACTGTACCTACTAGTTAGACCTTCTTAGTCTATATAGTAGACTATTCTGTATAGCTTAAAACTAATACAGTTAAGTACAAGTATAGTTTAAACTGTAGGTCTAAGTGTAAGTTAGCTTTTAGAAGTTTATAAAAGTATTCTAGTAAAAGGTAACATAGTTCTGAGAGACTAAAGTTAATTCTAGTCACCTCTAACTACTATTTTCAGAAGTCTTAGTTCTCCTGTCTAGTAGAGAGAAGCTTGTTCTAAGTCTACTTAACTTAGTCTGTTAAGAGTATCTTACTTTAAAGCTCTCTATAGAACTCATTTATAAAACAGTACTAGTAGAGTACTAAACACTAAGCTTAAAGATTGTAGGACACACAAAGACTGACAGAACAAAGGTATCTTTGTTACAGTCAGTAAACAAGAACTGGTCATACATAATAAGACACATCTTTGTTACAGTTAGTAAATAAGAACTAGTACAACAAAGGTGTAAATATAAGCTTTATATACTAGAGAAGAAAGGAAAGTGGCTCAGGCTAAAGGAACATGTAATATGAGTGAAAAAGGAGACTATATGTGTGGCTCAGGATTAGGAACTGTATGTGTAGCCTAAGACTGTATGAGAGAGTTCTAGAACAGAACTCTTAGAACTCTCAGAACTATAGTAAGCTGTATAATAGGTTTACACCCTTCTCTTCTCTAAACTACTATTACTACTTGTGTAGGTGAAGGTTCAACTATACATACAAAATGTCCAGAGTAGAGTTCTGAAGCTTGGACTTGGATTTCCATTCTCTTCCCTATTTACTCTATCCTTCTTATTTAATAAGGTATTATTAACCTTTACCTTAGTAGTACTAGTTAATAATATAAGAGACTTTGTAGATTTTGCTTATATTATTAATAGGTCCAGAGTGTGTAAGGGCTCAGTCTGGGAACAGAAGGTTATTGTTTAGAACATAATGTGTAATACTTGTTAACACTAGTATAGTAATGTTAAGTATTATACTAAAAGGTTAGTATAATTACTAATTAGTAATCCATACTCTGTACTCTATATAAGTACATATTACTAAATTAAGATACTACCCTCAACAGTAGCCTTTCACATGTAGTAAGCTATTAAGCTTACACTCCTCTACACTTTCTAAACTTTATAGTATAAGTTTTCCTTATATAGAGCTCTAAGAGTTACTATTTCTAGTAGAGTCTTAAGCTGGACCTGTTCAACCCACCCTAGGGATTGAACTGCCAACCTTGATTAGTAATTATGTAATGCTTGTCAACACTAGTGTAGTAATGTTAACTATTATACTAAAAGGCTAGTATAATTATTAATTAGTAATTTATACTCTACACTCTATATAAGTACATATTACTAAATTAAGATACTGTCCTTAATAGTAGCCTTTCACATATAGTAAGCTACCAAGCTTACATAATGCTTGAGTTGGTTTGAATAGAATCCTAGGAAGGTCTGATTTGAATCTGGAAGTTCTAAAGTATACTTAGATTTGTCTAGATTTACTATAATAATAAAGTATAATTTATTATACTTAAGTATAAACTTGATAGCTTGACCTAAAGTATTTACTTAGTAGTCCTAACAATAGTTCTGAGTCAATAACATTACTTAGTCCCCTACCTAGAACTAATCCTCTTCTGTCTAATACTAGTTTGTATAGTAAGTCTACTGTATTTTTACTATTAACAGCTAGTTTTAAGTATCTACTACCTGTTAGTAGATTCAGGTTACAAAATCTTCTGCCTCTACTTTTAGAGTATATGGTTCTAACAGTTCTAAGGGTAGAACAAGTAGTAAAACTATGTAGAGGGTAGATCTGTATTAGAGTTAGAACTGAGAGTATTTAATAGATATATTTACTAAGTTTATAATACAGAAACAGACTTATGAAAGTTTAGACTTTTATCTCTGTTACTATTAGTCTATATAGAATTTAAGAAGCTAGTTTACTGTCTTATTAGTATGTTTACTAGCTTTATCAGTTTCAGAGTAGTAAGCTATAGACATTTTTAACTTTACCTCTATCTGTTCATATAAGATAGTCTAAAAGTAGGATAGGAATAAGTAGTCCTAATCTAATACAATTTCTAAGAGTAGTTTATTCTTACAATACTACTTACTAAAGAAGAACTCTGTAAAGTCTTCTACTATTATCTCTATCTAATAGGGTTCAATTCAGATATTAGTACTTTTAAGACAATTCATTATTATAACTATTCTGTTAAATCTATTATCTTCTAGTAAGAGCCTAATAAAGTCTATTACTATACTCTTAAAATAGCCCTTTAGAACTAGTAGTAGATGAAAGGGTCTAGTCAGTTTAGACATTATACTCTTGTTCTGTTAAACTATATTACAATCTAAAATATAGTTCTGTTCTAGATTCTAACACATATTTAGCTAGTAATACAACTCTTAGAGTACTAGGTATGTTTTGTCTGTTCTAAAATGACTCAACTTATTGTGTACTAAGTAGTATAGTATTTCTTAAAGGTTCCCTGTTCCAGGAATAACTAACTGATTATTTAGGTAGAGTAGTCTATTTTCTTTACAAGTACTCTAAATACTAATTAGGTTAGCTTAGAGTTTGTAGGAGAACTCATTCACATTATAACTATCTTAGATTAACTTTAGAAGATTAGAATCTGCTCTAATCTGTAGTACTAATCTGATGATTTTGTCTTTAGAGGAGTCTTCTCCTACAAGTTCTGATTTACATTCTAGGTACTTAAATAGAGTATCTACAGCTATATTATCCTCTCCCTTAACATAGTATAGCTTGTAGTTGTATTAGGAAAGATACTCTACTTACTAGACTTGTCTTTAGAACAGATCCTTCTGAGTGTTAAAATACTTAAGTGTGTAGTAATTAGTATAAACATAGAAATGAACCCTAAGGAGATATACTTACTATTTCTTAAGAGCTTAAACAATTGTAAGTAGTTCTTGTTTATGTACTAGGTAGTTTTGTTTTACACTATTACATTGTGTAGACTTGAAAGTAACTAGTCAGACTGACTTCTAAGATATTCTAACACTTAACACTACTCTGGTTCTGTAGTCTAAGGCATTTATAGTTATATAAATGTTCTCTCTAGAATAGTAATCTACTAATGTAAGACACTCCTAACTAGTTACAATCCTCTTAATTGTATTAAAAGCCTGTTAGTGTTCTGAAGACTATTCTAGGAACACCTTGTTATAATCCTTACTAGTTAGTAGTAAGAGAATTACAGTATACTCTACTAACTTGGGTAAGTATGTTGTAATAAATCTTAGAAGCCTAAGGAATTTACAAATGTTCTGTATATTCTAAGACTAGGACTATTATAGAATCTGCTTAACCTTCTTAGGATTAGCTTCTGTACCTTGTTCTATAATAAGGTGTCTGAGGAACATTAGTAACTTACAAAACAGCTTTGTCTTTTTACTAGAACAGATGAGTCCTTTGTTCTAAAGTGCTTCTATAACCTTACTAATGTTGACTATATACTCTACTTCAGACTGAGACTAAATAATAATGTTATTTAAGTATATATAGTAGATGTGTCTAATCAGGTACTTAAGAGTCTTAGTAACTCACTACTACTAAGTAGTTAGTATATTACATAAACCTATTAGTATAACAGTCTACTTATATAGACTGAAGAGAGTGTTTATTACTGTTAGTAGAATATCTTTAGAGTCTATCTAGGTCTAGAAGAAAGTATTAGTCATATCAATCTTAGTATATATACACTCTCTAAAACAATCATTAAGAATTTTGTCAATCTAGAGTAAGAGAGTATAGTCCTAGATAGTATTACTGTTAAGTACTTAATAATTACATACTATGTATAAAGTTCTGTCAGATCTGCCTTTAGAATCAGGAAAGCTAGGGACAAGTATAGACTGTTTAAGTACTATAACTGTCCTACTTATACATACTAGTCAATCAGAGTGTATTATACTTTCTAATACTTTTAGAGGTAGGCATATAACTGTACTACTATCACTTTAGAGGGATCCTTAAGACATATGTAGTAAACAGTCCCTTCTAAGAGTTTTACTACTAGAGGCATCTCTTCCAGGAAACAGTCTTAGTATTATAGCTTTATATCTTAGTTTAGTTTCTCAAAATAGTCTACTACTACTAGAATCTCTACCTGTTTACAGACTACTGTTACTGTTGACTGTACTAGTAGGAGCTTACTCTTAGGGTTGTCACTTAAAACTCTTACTCAGTTCTAGAGTGTGTTCTAGAACCTGTTTTATAGTCTAGTCCTTACAAGACTTTATCAGGTTGTATCCAGATCCCTTCTATACTACTACCTACTCTTCCACATTAATTACTAGACAGTTCTTTTACATAAATAGGTTTTTAAGAATCATTTTATTGTATAGTGTTAAGACAAGACTACACAAGAGTATGTCTCAGATAATATAAACTACATTACAAGTAATGACAAACAATGATGGAATACCTTCTATCATACATTCTATATCTGAGATATACCTACATAGTATATATAGACTAACTAATCAACAGACAATGAAGCAAGCCACAAGAGAGTGAGCTGAGTCTACTATCCCCCCTTTTTGTGTAATCCCTCTAAGCCTCTCTCATAACCTCCCTTTCCTTTCTTAACATATAGTGTTAACATGTATTACAATTAATGATACAATTACAAATAATACAGTATTAGTAAAATGATTAATATGTACATTAGGAAAATATCTCAAACTTTGTATTAGCTTATATATATATATAAATTATATATATTTTCTATATTATGTATAAGAGCTTATTGTGTACCTAAGGGTTTTAGGAAGGTAATAAGAAGCTAAGAAAGCTATTAAAAAGTCTTGACTATCTGGTTAAGAATAATAAGAATTGTAGTACTTACTAAGATATATAAGTACTTAAAGTACACCTTACAAAATGGCTAAGTATTATAATACTTGTTATTTTAACAAGGAAAACATATAAATATAAGATGTATAAGATAAGTTTGTCCTTATATCCATTTGTTATTAAAATAACAGTTTATAATTATATTGAAATATTGTATAAATACATTATTATCTACAACAATTAGGGAAATAATCTGACAACAGATAGCAAGTGTATTAATAATAGAGAACAAATGTGTTCCTTAGTCATTTGAGGTAGTCTTTGTCACTATGCCTTGGTTACTACTCAGTCCCTACAAGTTAAGTTGTGTGTAAATTGTAAGATTGTACAGATTACAGAGGTTGAGGTTACACTTGTAAGGCAGGTTTAGAGGTTGACTTGCTAAGGAGGCAATAGGTTGTTAGTAAGTACAGGTACTTAAAGTAAAGAGATGAATGTACTACAATAGTGTGTAGCAAGTGTGAGTAGTGTACTAGGGTTGATATCCAGAGTATTAAACAAACTGATTTAAGTAGTAAGTAAAGCTGTGTCTGTAAGTACATGTTGTATACTCTGACTATGTCTTACAGTCAGAGGTGTAGTAAACTGAGCTGTTATAGATGACTACAAAGATGTATCTCTAGAACATTCTAGCTTGAAGGGTAAGGGTAAAGTAGAAGATATAGACAGATTCAACTTATCTTAGGTAGGATAAGTAGTAGGCCACTGTATCTAGTTAATATAGTGTTATAGACAGTAATAAGGAATGTAAATACAAGTAAGGTGGACCTGTTAAGGTTAATGTCAAGTATAGAATGAATAGAGAAGTAGAACACATACAGTATTAGAGAGAGGGTGGTACTATAAGGATGGTTGTACAAGGACATTGTTACAAGCTTGTGCTTGTCAATTATTACTTACACTATAGAGTAGGAAGAAGTATGTAGATATATAGAAGTATTAAAGAAGTTGTTTACTACTAAACAATAATACAGATGTACAAATACAAATGCAAATGTAAAAAGGTAGACAAACATAAAAAAAGAAGGATAATAAAGGAGAGACAACACAATTAGTAGAACAAGGAGCAGAAGGGATAGAAGGGGGACAAAAAGTTAGGAGGAGAGGGATGAGCAACTATTACACAGGTTATTATAAAGTGAACCAGTTACTTACATTTTATATTGTTAAGACTAGGAGGGTACAGTATAGTCAGCTGTACAGAATCTAGGATTCAGTACAGGCATTACAATAGTAGATTAGAGAGACAAGTGTAGTAATGTTTATTATCTACATTACTAAAGACAGAGTAGTAGCTGGTAGAACACTTGTAAGAGGAGGAAGACTAGAGAGGACAAAAGTAACAATATAGTAGTAAGGTAGAGGGTTAGACTTTGAGAGATAGTGGAGGTTAAAGAGAAAGAGTAGCACACATAAGTGTATCACTATATGCTCTCAATCTTCAGCAGTCGATTACATAAGCAAGTTAAGTATTAGCCACCAACTGATAGAACATTTTAAATATTGTATTTAAGTATTAAATAAAATTGTTAATCTTTGTAATATAGTAAAAAGTAATATGACATGTATATAGCTTTCTAAATAAACACACTAATATAATGATTACAAGTAGATAAAATATTTTATACAAATATTACAAACTATTTGTATAAATAATCTAAGTATAATATACATATTATATACTTATAGTATACAGTGAAACTTGTCAATAAGCATACTTGTAGTTTAGCATTTCCTCTCAATAAGCATGAAAAATTTGATCCACCAAGTTGGTAGGCAGGAAAATAGAGGTATATTAAGCATAAAGGGTATTAAGTATTAAGCATTAAGGTGTGAGATTGAGAATATGCTTAATTAAAGGAAATTTTGGGTCATGTAACAGTACAGATTATAACCCAGAGAGAGCCACTTTTTGTACAGGCCACCTCCATTTTGTAAAATAAATGTGTAATGTAATGAAAACCACTATTAAAACTTATTGTTCATCATGTCTGAGGAGCTTGGATGTGTACAGAACCCAGATGGAACACTCAAGGATGCTAGTGAAATTGTTTTCACTTATTCTAGAGAAGCTTCCCCTGTTAATCTCTCAGCTCTGCTTCCAGATATCCATGCTTCCACTAGTATTCATCCACAAACAAGTACAGTCAATGATACATCTCTACCAAAGGATCCTGCCCATAATAAAGCACTGAAGTTGAAGCATTAAAAGCTATGTGGAGGCTGTCCAATTACTTTCAAAGCTCAATACACTCTTTCAGAGTGAGATTAGTACTGAGTTTACTAAGGCTAGAGCACTTTTTCCAAAGCTTACAAGAAACCTATACAAGAAAATAAATAGTTCTCTTGAACAGACTGATATTCAGTTGTTTTTTAAGTAGACAATGTATTATTGAATTATGTACTACAAATAAGGAAATTTTATTACTTTACTTAAGCTACTGTCAACAAGCATAACCTCTTATTAAGCATGGCCTCACCTGTCCACAGTGGGTCATGCTTAATGACAGGTTTCACTGTACTCTTATTAAGATAATAATGATATAATAAGTAATCTTACATCTTTTGCATAAAGTATAAGTTAACAATAGTTATTATTACATTATTATATTATAAATATAATCTTTTCTTTAAGATTATAATTTAAATATAATACAAGCATAATACTTTAGGTTGTCATACAAAGTTAGTATAATACATATAATAGATTTTATTCATCCTTAGAACTTATATAGACTTTGTATGTATTAACATGTCTTATTTAAAACTTACAATTTATTTAAAAACCTTACAATTACTTTACAATGTGTATACAATATATATGTTACTTTACAAAGTCTATAAGAAATTACAAGAAATATAACATTTTCCTAATGTATACAAATAGAACAGACACAGAACTAACAGAACAGACACAGAACTAAGAGACATGTATTAGATACATGATACAAGGCATGTATTAGATACACAATAAGTATTAGATATGAGATAATAATACATTAGATATCTAAGACATACAGACATACAAATAACATAAAAAAGAACAACTTATTAACTATATATTATATTATTATCAGGGACTACACCCTTATTACTTGTGTAATAACCTAAGAATACACATTCTAACAGGTTATAAGCTTTACACTCTCTACTTAACACCTTATATTACTACTATGAGACTATACTATACTACCTTACATTAATACTACATATCTATGATAGACTCTCTAAGTACTTACAATACACACACATTGATCAGAACCAAAACAAATCCATCTATAACCTTAGAGCAGACAAGTAGGACAAATCCTACTTACTATAAACCTACTAATGTCTCTAAACACTTTGAATATAACATTGTACAACTAAAAGACACATCTGGATTCAAAATATGAAAGTATTGGATTAACTCTACTATTGTAGCAACAGGCTATATGTACTTGTTCACAAATGAACCAAAGCCTGAAGACATAGAGGTTGTACACACAATTTACACATTAATAATTAATAAAGTAGTAGATCATATAATGGCTAACTTTATACATACTAGAATGTTGGTTAAAACTCTTATGAGCAGATTAGAAGAATGCTTCAACTCTTATACAGTTATGTATAAAGTATACAATGTGTCTTTACTATTTAAATGTAATAATCAGGTTAAAAACTTTGAACAAGTACTTAATAAACTAGAGCAGATATATGTACAGCTTGTAGTAGACAATTTAAAACCTACAAACACTACATATTAAGCAGCTATTTACACTACAACCTCTCCTAAATACAGTGGTACTATTACAGCTATGAAACAAGCTTGAGATATGTTTTACAATAGAAAACCTGAATCTGAGTATTAACTTATCAAGCTGTAAAGACTTATTACAGTACTACATTAAGTGTTTAATGATTTTCACATTAAAAACCCTATACAATACAATAATAACAAGCCTACAATACACAGACAGGTAAATATGTTTTGTACAAAAGATAAAAAGTACAGAAACAAAAGAATCAACAAAAATATGAATAAATCAACCTCTGTATTAAAATGCTACAATTATAGCAAATTAGGGCACTTCTCCTATGATTGCCAGAAGTCACCAACTCAATCAAATGAAGATATCTGTTTTTACAAGGTTAGTAACTCTGAACTCAATACTTTCCTTATAATCCTGAATAGTTATCTATAATTAAACAAACTCAGTAATCTGACTATTCTAGTTTAGAGTTCTGTCTGTATTATATACTAGGATTGGAAGTAGAACACATTGAGTAGGAAGGTAGTGTTCCTACACAAAGGCCTTATTAATGTACAAACTAGTACATCTACTATTTACTAGTGTTAGAATTGTAGGATTGGACCTATTTCTTTTTCTTTATATCTTTGTCAGTTTTGGCAAAAAACCAACATTACTACTAGATTTTTATAATCCTTAACATCTTATCTATTGTTCTACAAAGTTTCATGGAGATTGTCTTAGTATTGAGCACAGGAGAGAGCTATAGAGACACAAGGTAGTGTATAGAATTATACAGTCAATCCATTTCTTACCTAATATAGTAACTTGTGCCTCTTTTATACAATAGTCTCTTAGCCTATATTCTCTAATACACAACACTCTGTTAATTCTTCCTGGCCTCTAATGTGCCTGTTGGCTTTACAATATTTGTTCTTATTATTTCTTTAATCTTATTCTCAAGTTTTATTCCTTACTTTACTCTTATTATTTAGTTATTATAAAAAGTAGTTTATAAATACAGTAGTTCCTTAGTTTTTTAACTCTTCTTGTATTCCTACTTGTTCTCTTAGCATAAATCCTAGCTAGTAGCTTTAGGAATATAGTTGGATTAAGGGCTACAGGTCTACATTTGTAGTTTGAGAGTATTATCAACCTAGAGAACATATCTCTCCTAATATAAGAGTTAAAAAACTCATCTCTACCTTAATACTACTCTTAGTCTAAGCTGCTACTTAATCAATACCCTCCTAGTCTGAGCTACTACTCAACTATCCTCTCTATCTGATCCTACTCTCCTTTGAGTCTGAACTACTGTTCAATTTGTCCTATACATAGTTAGAGCTACTACTCAACTTTCTCTAACTTAAGCTACTACTTAGTTACTCCTCCTACTCAATCTGCTCAATCTGCTCAATCTGTCTAATCTACCCAATCTGAGCCACCACTCAATTGTTTGCTTAAGCTGAGCTGCTACTTGTTTGAGTATTCCTTACTCTCTTTATAAACATACCTTTTACTTTCTTAAAGAACTATTAAACTGATTTACTATTCTATTAATTCTATATTGTCTCTCACTCATTTGTTACTTCATTTTCTATTATTTTATACTCTACTCTTAAGGTTGAATCACTACTATCCTTTACTCTCTTTCACTCTTTTGAGTTTGTGTGTTGTTTTTACAATTTGTATAGTTACACTCTTTTCTAAACACTTTTTAACTTACTACTTATGAAGCTTAATCTCTAGCCTTTGTTTGCTAGTTGACTAGAGCCTCTCTCAAGTAGTAACACCTTTAGAGACCTTACAGTCTGAAGTCTAGCATTGTCTTACAGTTATTTAGTGTTATTAGATAAGAGTCATTAGATTGTACTTAGAACAGAGTATATATAAGTAGCTTAAGAGTTTAAAACTGAAAGATCAAAGTTGCCTAGGTAGTAAACTAGTTGAAGGAACTGTCTCTAGGACTTAAACATGGTTCATAGTCATTCATACTAGTCTCTAATAAAGACCCAAACGTTTTAGAGCTTACTCAAGTATTTGAAAGAGTATTTAGTACTTTAGAAGTTGATTCATTAGAGCTAGCCTTAGGAACAATATCAAATCCTTTAGGAACTCTCTTACACTCTCTCACAAGCTTATACAGCCTTAGTAAGGTGTATATATGTACTTAAACATGGATTCAGTCTCTTAATTAATTACAGAAGCTACTAGTCAAGCTGTTACTATAGTAATATACTATACTCTTACTAGAAACTTAGGAAAGATTACTACTACTCTCAGAGAGTACAAAGGAGACAAGGATTATTAGGACTTTAAAAGAGAATGTCTACTATATATTCTAACTAATGAAAGAGCCTTTTATAATAGTAAAAAGAAGATACTCTTTATACTTTCTTATCTAAAGAAAGGGACAGTTACTATATAGGTAGGAAATTGGGTTACTTAAAACACAGACACTGAGAGCAAAATCCTTTACACACAATCATTCTAAGAGTTTTTAGAGTAACTAGAACAATCATTTGATAACTCTAGTAAGAAAGAAACTACTATCCAGAAGCTTAGACAACTTAAGTAAGGAAATTACTCTATAAATGTCTTTTTCTAACAGTTTGAGATTTTTAAAACCAAAGCTAGACTAAGTAGTAAAGTATATGACTCTATATTAATTGATTTACTTTAGTATACTTTTAAATCTAAAGTACTTTGTTAGTTAATGTGTCTATTACTAGTCCTAGATACTTATAATGAATGGAAAAAGTATGTAATTCAGATTAATAATAATGAAACTTGACTCAGAGAGACTCTTACATGTAAGGGTCTCTCTAGTAGTTAATCTGACAATTGTCTGTACTTTAATCTTCCTAATAAGGCTCACAACTCTTCTTAATCTAATTCCCCTGTACATTTTAAAGCCCTAAATGTACAGATAAATTCTTAACCAATCTTACATCCTTTCAGGTTAACTCCTAATAGGAAAACTGTTAGAATGCTTAGTTCTTAGGTTATTATACAGGTAATGAGAGTATTGACCCTGATAATGATATGTATTTAGTTAATAAAGTGTTCCTTTTATATTGTTTGTCTGTCTGTATGTCTCAGTTATCCAGAATATGTTTTTTATCTAATACATGTCTTGTATTGTGTATCTGATACATGCATCTAACACATGTATCTGTTCTGCTCTCATTAGTATTATCAGTTTACTAATACTATATTGTCTGTAAGACATGTTAACAGTCCCCTTCAAACATTTACAAGACCTAGCAAGTCTGTAAGGTGTTTGATCTTTGGAATATGCAACACTTTAGTTAGGATGTCTGCCCTTTGATTGTCTGTTTGAACATACTTTATATTAACAAGTTGTTCCTCAATGTAGCATTTAATAAAATTGCACTGTAAGCCAATATGCTTTGTTCTTGTTGAGTACTTTGTTTCGTCTGCTTCTATAGATTTAATTACTACTTGGTTATTACAATAAATATTTGTAGGTGTATTAGAGATCTGTAGTATCTCATCTGCTAGGTATTGTAATACTATAGCTTCTTGTATACTGTTCAATAGTGTTATTAATTCTGCTTTGTACATAGATAAGGATACTAATTTCTGTCCTTTACTTGACTAAGATATAAGCGATTCTCCTAAGAAGAATGTGTATCTGGATATTACTTTATTATTTTCTTGCATCATACTGTCTGCATCCATATAACCAGTTATGGAATCATGATTTCCTTGTCTGAATATTAACCATTTGTCTTTGGTTCCCTTTAAGTATTGTATACAATACACTACAGTATTATAATGTAACATGCTTGGGGATTTTAAGTATTTTGCAAGTAGAGATGTTATAAACACTATGTCTGGTTGTGTACAATCTGCTATATATCACAAGGATCCAACCATATTCATATACAGTATTTTGGACATAAATGTGTGTTCATCTTCTGGTAGATTATTGTCTGTTACTAATAGTGTATTTGGTTGCATAGGTGTTTGCAAATTCTTTTTGTTTTGTAAGTTATATTGAGTTAATACGTTCTCAATATAATGTCTTTGTCTCATCATTATTGTCTGTTTGTTTCTGTTATGTTTGATTTCTATACCTAGTAACTAATGTAATTTGCCACTGTCTATAATTTCTATATGCAATTGTAATGATTCTTTAATCATATTAATAACATTATTACTTTGTACAACAATAGTTATATTATCAATGTGAATTAATAATATTGTAACTGTCTATTCGTCCTTCTTTGTGTAGAATACTGCAAAGTCATGTTCTGATTGTATAAAACCAATAGTATTAAGTATTTGGCATAAAGTTTTATACCAACATTGTCTGGCTTGTTTCAATCCATATAATGCTTTGTGCAATCTTAATACTTGCCCAGGTTTTAACTTTACTAAGTTACCTGGCAGAGGTTTAATAAATATTATTTTGTTGTCATCAAGTTCTCTGTTTAAGTATGCAGATTTAACATCTATTTAATGTATCTTATAGTTCTTTGAACATCCCCATACAATTGCAAGTCTTATTAAAGATATGCACACAGTAGGTGCAAATAGATCATTATTATAATAATATTTACTGTCTTGTTGAAATATTCCTTGTACAACTAATCTAGATTTTTGTTTCTCAATAGAGTTATCTGCTAGTTGTTTTGTTTTATATACAAATTGTGTTCCTATAACATTTGCATTATTTGGAGGATACACTATCTCCCATGTATTAGATTGTATTAATTGTTGTACTTCATCATCCATAGCTTTATTCCAAAGCTTGCAATTGTCTCTACTAATTACTTCTTTATACATTAATGGATCTGCCATTATTTCTGTATGTAGATTGTTGAACTTGTTGAGATAGATCATAATATTTGTTTCATCAACATATGATAAACCTTTCGTTTGTTTATTAGGTAGATTTGCTTCCCTTAAATGTTCAATAGCTTTGCACTTTCAATTAGAGCATTGTAATAGTATTAATCCATTGGATTCTCAATCGGATTTGTCAGATTGAGTAGGCTGCTTGAAAACAGCTTGTTCTAGAGAAACGTATCAAAGACGTTTTATCACTTGAGAGTGTTCCCCCTCACTGGATTCTGTTTCAGTGTGTGTCTGTCCTTTGTGTGCTTGGCTGTGATGGTTGTTTTCATTGTCTAGATCTACTGGATTGGGTGGATTTGTATTTCTGTCAATGTCTAGTTTGTTTCCTTTGGTTTCTTCCAAGTCCCCTTCAATTTGTGAAGGTTTAGTATCTAGGAATTGTATGTTTCGTTTGATAGTTATTTTCCTATGATGCCAAGTAATATGACCTTTGGAATTATTGTCAAAACCTATCCATCATCTGTAATAACCTTTGTCTGTTATTTTAGAAGGGTTTTTGCTTTGTATTATTATGTATTGACTAGATTTGTGTATGTTATCAATACTAGCATTATGTCTGTATTGTTTATAATAAGGAGTTACATATCCTATTACACTCTAAGGAGTTCTATTATGAATGTATGCTTGTAGTATAACTGCTTCTGCCTATAGGCATAAAGGAATGTTCTGCAAAGTAATAGAGGCATGTATTTGTTTAAATATTGTTTTATGTGTCTGTTCTACTACTCTGTTCTGTTGTAGTGTATGTTTAACAGTTAGTCTGGATTTCGTTCCTTGACTAATTAAATACTCTTAGAAGTATTTACTACAGAATACTGTATTGTTATTACTTTACAATTGTTTTATTCATATTCCATATTGTGTAAATATGTTTGTGCTCCATTAAACATATTGTGTGTAAGCATCATCCTTTGTCTGTAACTTTAATAAAGATACCTAACGTGTTGTGTCATTAACTAACATTAATAGATATCAAATATTCTTATATCCTTCATAGGATACTGGACCTATTATATCCATATGAATTATATTACTGTAATTAGCACTTATTTCCAAAGATCTTGTTTTTGGTTGTGCTGTCTGTTCAATGTTTGCTTTTATACAATCAACACATTGTTTTTCATTGAAGTTTATTATCTTTTAGGATAATATCATTGTATTGCTTCATAATAAACGTTTAATATAATCATAACTGATATGACTAAGACATTTATGTAAATTGTAAACACTGATTCCACTCATAGAATTTATATAATGAGTGTTTCTTAACACATATAAGTTATTTTCAAGTTTGATTGTTCCTATTTTGTATTGCTTGTAATAAATAATGCATTCTGATTGCTTGAACAAGAATGCAAAACCATTGTTACATAATAACACTTGACTTATAAGTGAAAAGTTTAAATCTGAATAATAATAAACATTGTTCAGTGTTATTTTATTTATTACAGGAATGTGTGTATCTCCTGAATTTCCCTTTTTAATCTCTATGCACATATTTCTGGCCTTTGTAAGAGTTACTGTTGATTTGTTTGCAAGTGTAACTGTTACTAGGGATACGTTTTGTACGTCTGTGAGGCAAAAATAATACAGTGTAGCATGTATTGTAGCACTAGAATTGATTATATCAATTGTATTAGGAATAAATTTATTTATTAATGCATTATTATTGTCCAAAATATTATTATAATGTACCCAATTTGCAAATGGGTCGTTTTTGTTCACATTCACAATAGTGTTCACCTGCTCAGAGGGCAGTAACTGTGTCATTTTGACATCTGCTACCTCTTTGATAAATGCATTCACATGTATTGTAGATGCTACTAGTACAGGCTTTGCTTCCTTTGCTTCTACTGTGTTTGCCAAATGATTAACCTTTTTGGCTCAGGCATCTAGTGTCAATTGGGACAATGATGCACAGTAATCACATGCATAGTGCTCTAGGTTGCTACAATTA
This sequence comes from Fomitiporia mediterranea MF3/22, assembly GCF_000271605.1. Taxonomy (NCBI): domain Eukaryota; kingdom Fungi; phylum Basidiomycota; class Agaricomycetes; order Hymenochaetales; family Hymenochaetaceae; genus Fomitiporia; species Fomitiporia mediterranea. The sequence goes on from NW_006760388.1 coordinate 3,140,830, forward strand.
TAGTATTTTGATACTAGAGTCAGTTTGCTTGTATTTTTGTTGATTCTGTTTGTTCCTCACTTTTTATTTTTCGTCCAAAATGTATTAGTCTGTACTTGTATATTAGGCTGCTTATTCGAATACTGTGTAGGGTTTTTAATACAATAATTGTTAAATGCTTGGCACAGTACTGTGATCAGTCTCTGTAGCTTTATAGGATAGTGCTCAGATTCAGGCTTCCCTTCATGAAACATGTCTCAAGCTTGTTCCATGGCCTTTAGAGTACCTTTGTATTTGGCAGGTGTAGTAGCATAGATTGCTGTGCAATAGGTAGTGTCTGTAGGTTTATTATTGTCTGCTATTAGCTGTGCATATATCTGCTCTAGCCTATCAAGTGTCTGTCCAAAGTTTTTAACATGATTACTACACTTAAATAATGAAAACTCATCATATGCTTTGTGTATAACTGTAGTAGGATTGAAGCATTCTTCTAATCTGCTCATAAGAGTTGTAATAGACATTCTGGTGTGTATAAAGTTAGCCATAATGTGATCTACTACTTTATCAATAATTGCTACATATATGGTATGAGCAACCTTGATGTCCTCAGGCTTCAGCTTATTAGTGAATAAGTATGTATAGCCAATTACTATAATAGTAGAGTGAATGTAGTACTTCCACATCTTATATCCGGCTGTGTCCTTCAACTGTGTAATGTTGTGCCCAAAGTGTTTAGGAACATTGGTAGGTTTGATGTGAGTTGAGTTTGTCCTATTTGTCTACTGTGCAGGTGTTAATAGGTTTGTCTCTGTTGTGTTTAATGTGTACATATTGTGGGTACTTGGAGAGTCTATTGTAAATGTGTAGTATCAATACAAAGAAGTGTAGCATAGTCTTGTAGTAGTAGTATGAGGTGTTAAGCAGAGAGTGTAAGACTCATAACCTGTTAGAATGCTTAGTTCTTAGGTTATTACACAGGTAATGAGGGTGTTGACCCTGATAATGATATGTATTTAGTTAATAAAGTGTTCCTTTTATATTGTTTGTCTGTCCATATGTCTCAGTTATCTGGAATATGTTTTTTTATCTGATACATGTCTTGTATTACATATCCAATACATGCATCCGACACATGTATCCGTTCCACTCTCATTAGTATTATTGGTTTACTAATACTATATTGTCTGTAAGACATGTTAACAAAAACATTCTTAGGAGCTAGAGAACCAATAGACATCTTAATTAACAATACTAAGAAAAATTAAGCTTGTTACATTTGTAGAGAGATTGGTCACTTTGTCAGAGTTTGTCCTTCTTAGTATTAAAGAGTTAGGATAATTCTTAGAGTTATAGGACTTAAGAAAAGGTTTGCTTTTGTAGAGGCAATACAGGAATTGAAGGAAGGGGACTTCATAGATAAAGAATCAGACAAGGAACAGATTGAGGAAGAGGAGTCTTTTGTCAATCATTAGGTATAGATACTATATTATTTGAGAAAGAGCTAGAACAGAGTTATTGTCATGTAAATGATTGATACTAGACATCTGAATCAAATATAGACAATTATTGTTTGTACTATAACACTCTAGACAGTAAAGACTCTTATTTCTTTAATGAACCTATTGATTCTAAAGTTTGTAAAGAGGTGGAAGGTGTAGAAACAGTTTTGAATGTCTCTTATAAACTTATAGACTCAGTTTCTCTTAGGAAAGCTTTGTACATTTACTCTAGCACTGGAAGGCAACTGAATATGTCCTTGACAATTAAAACAGATTATAGACTCATTAATACACATACTCTAATTGATTTAGAGTGTACTAGATTATATATAGATACAGGTTTTGTTAAGAATAATAAGTTAACAATATATCCTCTTAAGAATCCCTTCCTAGTCTTTAATACTAATAGTACAAGTAATAATGGAGGTCTTCTAAAGGACTATATTAAAGTGGAACTCTCTGTTAAAGTATATACAGAGACAATTTGTCTAACAGTCACTATATTAGTATTAAGTAATATCTTTCTAGAATATGATTGGTTAAACAAGTATAATCTGGAAATTGATTAGAGACAAGGTATTGTGTCCTTTACTAAATGTCTAGACAGTTGTTTTATGTTCTTGAATGAACTAGAGATGTATTCAGATGTTTTAGAGTACTTAAGGAGAACTGATAATAATCCTACCCTAGTTTTTACAATCCCTTATTATCTTAAAGTATACAAGAATGCATTTAGTAAAGAATCCTTTGAGTAATTACTAGAGTATTAATCTCAGGACTATACTATTAATCTAAAGCTAGATTTTAAGGCTACAGATTGCAAAGTGTACTCTCTAGCTCTTAGAGAACAAGATGTGCTTAAGGATTTTATTTCTAAGAATCTGGCTTTAGAAAGGATTCAATATTCAAAGTTCCTTATAGTATTACCTTTCTTCTTTATTAAGAAGGAGGATGGATCTTTGAGACTAATCTACAATTACAGAAAGCTTAATAAAGGTACTATTAAGAACAAGTACTCTCTACCTTTAATTTAAGAGCTTCTAAATAAGGTCAAAGATTCTAAGTACTTTACAAAGCTTAATGTGTACTAAGGATACTATAATATTTGAATCTAGGAGGGTGATGAGTAGAAGGCAGCTTTTAAGACAAATCTAGGATTGTTTAAGCTTACAGTCATGTTCTTTAGTCTTACAAATGCTCTTACTACATTCTAGAGTTTTGTAAACAATATCTTTAGTAAATTAATTAATAAGGGATTAGTTATTGTCTATCTAGACAATATCCTCATTTATTCTAAAGATATTAAAGAGTATAAGTACCTAGTTTAAAGGGTTTTACAATTCTACAAGAGAATCACTTGTTTCTTAAGTCTTAGAAGTGTGAATTCAAAAGATCTACTACTAAGTATTTTGAACACATTATTAGGAACAATAAGATTCAAATACACCTGAAAAAAGTAAAGCTTATTAATGAATGGCTAGAACTAAAGAACTTGAAGCAATTATAACAGTTTACTAGTTTCTGTAACTAGTATTAGAGATTCATTAAGGACTATAGTAAAATAGCTTGTTTACTCACTAAACTAACTAGGAAGGTTCTATTTACTTAGGGAAATGAGTAAAGAGAGACTATAGAAGAGCTTAAGAGACAATTAAGCTTACAGTCTGTCCTTACAATTCTAAATAAGTATGATCTCTTTAGAGTAGAAGCTGATTCATCTAATTACACACTTAGAGCAGTCCTTTCTTAAAAGCAAAATAGTGTATAGTGTTCTGTAGCATTCAGATCTTAATCTCTAAACCCTACAGAGTGAAATTATAAGATCTATAATAAAGAAATACTTGTTATTGTTAAAGCTATTAAGGACTAGTGTATCAGTAACAGTGTAGAGGGGACCTAAAGGCTCAGTAAGAGGGCCCAGGCTACAACTATCCTACACAACAGAAATACAGAATACAAGTACTAGAACACAGTTAGAACTTACAGAACAGACAGAGAGAGAGAGAGTAAGACAAGAGTAGAGTATATAGAGTAAGCCTAAGAGTACAGAACTACCTAGAGTAGACAAGATCAAGACTATAAGACTAGTCTAATCTTGTACACTTATATATACTAAACTACACAAGAGTACTCAGAGAATATGAGCTACTAAGAATGATGAGCCACAAAGAATGAAAGAAAGGAAGGTCAAAGATAAAGGTACAAAGAATGAAGGGATGGACAAAGGGTAAGAGACTATAGAATAAACAAAGAATGAAAGGGTGGTCAAAGGAAAGGAATGATAAAGTAAGGAGGGGTAGTAGTAAGAGTTAGTATGTATATAGTTTATAAACAGTGCCCTTAAGGGACAGAAGTCCTGAGTTCTAGTACAGAAGGGTGCAGAACCTTCAGAACTAAAAGTGTGAGAGTAGAGAACTGTAACATCACCCCCTCTCTAAAACCAATTGTCCTGATTAGTAAACATTAGACTTGGTTAGTAACTCAGACATAAGTCAGAACAGTAGGGTTTGGAAATCTGTAAGGTAGAGTTAATGTAGAGCACTCAGATGAAGTTGATAGAAGTCTCAGATTGCCTTAGTAGTATAGGTAAGATTCTTAGCAGGTTCTCAAGTGTGTTCTTCAACTAGGTATCCTTTCTAGTGAATAAGGAACTTGAGTTTTCTATACATTAGCTTAGTATTTACTATGTACTCTACTTTGTATTTGTTAAGACAAGACTACACAAGAGTATGTCTCAGATGATATAAACTACATTACAAGCAATGACAAACAATGATGGAATACTTTCCATCATACATTCTACATCTGAGACATACCTACATAGTATATATAGACTAACTAATCAACAGACAATGAAGCAAGCCACAAGAGAGCAAGCCAAGTCCACTATCCCCCCTCTTTGTGTGATCCCTCTAAGCCTCTCACATAACCTCTCTTTCTCCTTTCTTAACAGGTTATGAGCCTTGAGCTCCCTGCCTATGCTTTATCTACACTCTACTACATCTATGCTCTATACAGTTCTACACATCACATACACACACACAGCATACTATGATGCAGAACTTGAATCACCTGTCTGAGTATCCCAAATGCAAATCAATATGCTACAAACACACAATCTACTGTACTATATACAACCCAGACATTATATGATCATCATCTTAGTGATTATGATCATTAGCCTAGTAGTAATGTAATCTATGCAGGCAATGTTGAAACTACAATGAGTATCACTTACTGTGATTATTAAATGCTAAAATACTCTATAATATCACAGAGATCATGTTATAATAAATTAACTGATCATACTACAGACAAACGTTAAAAAGATTAATAAAACAAATGCTACTCTTCTGCTATTAACATTACAATAGTACAAATGATTGACACTGTCAACAAGCACACATATGTTATAGCATAAATCAAATAATAACACATATAGTAATATCACAGCTGAACAATTAATGCTCAAAAACGAGCACATATATGCTAAACAGCATATTAAATCAAATAAATAAAACATTTAACATGTATTATAAACAATAATACAATTGCAGACACTATAATAACAATAATAATAATGATAATAATGATAATAATACAGAACAATATAATAACTAACACATATCATGGTTGAGCAATTATATGTAACATATTGGATTCAGTGGTTACATGTCAGATATTACAATTACTTATTGGATACCAAATATAATATGCATATCTAAGATATACAGACAAGCACAGATATACAAAAGTATAATTAATAACTACAAACCAAAAAACAACACTACAGAGTGTATAAACTAACTATACACAAAAGAATAATGTTATAATGTGTAAATATTAACTACAGCACAAAACAAGTGCAAAAATTATAATTATTAAACAAATGATACTACTTTACACATTAATACAATTGTGTAAATGTATACTAACAATGAACAAAAGAATTATATCTCTAATATACTCGAAACGACGCATCAATACAATTTAATTACACAGAATGTGTTATCACCAACTGATTATATAATAAATTTCGAAGTTGCAACAGTAACATCAACTGTACAGCATATATACCTTAATGAACAATTATTAAATTTACATTGTGACAATGTAGCTTGTAGGAGCAAAGTATTAAGCTGATAAGGTTATTACAACAAATAATACAAATATTATTATTACAAACGCATTATTATAATAATTACAATCGAAAATAATCATAATATAATATGATTAAATAAATTGATAAAATGTTTAAGCCATTATCTCAGACAGTATAATATAAAATAGGTAATAATGGATGCAAGCATACTTAATAGAACTCAGCACATTTACTAAAAGTGCTACATAAATAATAATTACAATGTTATTAAATGAATATTATACAGAAACAAACGAATTACCATATGTTTTCAACACAAAAACAAAATATTCATTCATAGTTATGAACAATTATTAATAAAGGATAACAAGCATGAACAAAACTCGTATATTATATATAATGTGTACTTATCTACTATAACAAACAAAATACACATTATATAAGTTGACAAACATTAACAGTAACAAAGATATAATAGTAATAACATTTAAATTACTCATTATAGAACATAACAAACGTTACACACTGTTTTAAAATACTAATAATTAGAAATCAAACTACAAAAGCAATTACAATTATTATATATAAATATTATATTATAACAACGACTAATAAACGTTAAAGAAATATCCAATTCTTCAAAGAAATACCTTCTTGAATTGAAGGGGAGAAAATGGATAATATGTACAAACAATTATAATATGCATGAAAAATTAATAACTAAATATAAACAACAGAACAGAAAGTATAACACTACAGACACTATGAAAAATAGAATAACAAAATTCACAGACTAAGCACTGACTAAGCAATAGAAGTTACAGACAGACATAATGGATCATAAAGGTAAATCATTTGGTACAAAGCAAAACTACATCAATCAGAACTAAATAACAGAAGTCAACACAATGTACAATTAAACTTCAACATTAAATAAATAATAATTCTACTATGAAACAAATGCTCATACTTGGCAAATAATATTAATATAATAATATAATTAACTTAACAGTGTTTAATACGAAAATAAATAATATACAGACAATTATCACATCATATAACAAAATAATTCACTAATCCAGACTATAGTTCATGGATAAAAGTGATGAATAACGAAAATAATACTTTGGAATGTACATAAAATGATAAATAATATATCTATATGATAATACGAATATAATTGCAATATAATTTGCAACTACAACAAACAATATGCAGATAATAACTATATAAACAAGTATGGAGTGCATACATATAATTAAATAAAACTATTAAATTGATTCTTGTACAAACAATTAATTTGCCCTCACTGTGCAATTAATACAAGTGTGAACAGTATTATAATACTATGAAATACATTGGATAGATACTAATAGGTATATCTATACAATGATTCAAATAAAATAAATAAAACCAATATATAAAACGTTTTACCTAGCAAACCAATTAACAAATAAAATGTTGAACAAATACTACAATTGTGTATAGCACTAGATTAACTAAAGAACACTAGGAGACGATTATAGTAAACATAATCTGATATATCACTTATATGTGGATTGTGTTACAATACATCATTCTTTGCAAAAGAAAAAGTAAAGAACAATAGCCATAACATACACACATATATATACACAATACTACAATTGTAACAATTCACAATAACATTGTTAATGATAAATAATACAAATGTACGTTAGTAATGATTTACGACAGATAACTATGTTGGTTATTAAAGAAACAATGCAACAGATTGTATAGTTACTCAGGATGCATCAGAAACAATCAATAAACAAACATAATGTTAATAAATTAATACATATGTATAAATGATAATGTAAAGCAAACAAACAAACGATACATTCATGATATAATACATACACAATACACCTAGACACATAGTAAGATGCCTGCAGCCAGACATAACATCTATGCAACAAATATATGTTAGCATAAAACCTCATTGATCTCAGAATGAAGCAATCTGGCAAAAACAAATATTATTACTGATATACAATCAATACAACACTTAAT
>NW_006760388.1:3149253-3187122 GCF_000271605.1 Fomitiporia mediterranea MF3/22
GTATATATAGACTAACTAATTAACAGACAATGAAGCAAGCTGTGAGAGAGCAAGCCAAGTCCACTATCCCCCCTCTTTGTGTGATCCCTCTAAGCCTCTCACATAACCTCTCTTTCTCCTTTCTTAACAGTATTCTAGTTCAGAACTAATGAGTTCTAGTAGAGGTGGTAGGGGTCTTTGTTGTAAAGGAAAGCCTAGATTGTAGTACTGAGACAACAGAACCTTGTTGAACACTGAGTGTATGTGTTTCTATATTGTTAGAAGTTAGAGTTTGTAGACAGAGACACTAACCTTCTTTTTAATGATAAAGGGTCTGAAGTACTTGTTGTCCAATTTCTTTATTAGACAATCTATGGTCAGATTAGTAACTTTTAGTATAACTTTGTTACTAGGCTAGTAATTCTTAGCTACAGATCTCTTCCAATCATAGTTCTACTTTATGATCTGTACTACCTTTTCTAAAAGAGCTTGTGTGTCCTCTCTAGTCTTATACATCTGTTCTACAAAGTCTGTTGTGGATTTGGAACTATCATTCCAGTTTAGAACTGTCCCCTAGTACAGATGTCTCCTATAGTTGAGGAAGAACAGAGACTGTCCTGTTGTAGAGTATTACTAATTATTATGTACAAATTCTGTTAGAGCTAACTATTCAGACTAGTCTAACTACTAATAATTAATGAATATCTAGAGATAGAGCTTAATCTCCTGATTGACTCACTCAGTTTGACTATCAGTCTGTAAGTAATATGTAGTAGAAGGGTTCTCTTAAATTCTAAGAAGTACATACAAGTCCTACATAAATTTCAACTCAAATTGTAGTCTACAATTGTGAATGAGCTTCTGAGAGAGTCTGTATAACTAGAAGTTGTAATCCTAATAGATGTACACTATACCTTCAGAAGTAAGTTCTGTTTAGGTCAGAACTGTGTAGACTTGCTTAGAGAATCAGTCAACAATTATACAGATAGTGTTATAACCCTAAGACTTGAGTAGCTTACTAATCAGGTCTACTAAGACTTCCTCCTAAGAGTGATTCAGGATCTAATACAAATGTAGGGGAGTCTAAGCCCTTGTCTAGTAAGCCTTAGTCTGTTAGTATGTATTGTAACTAGTTACATACTTTAGGATTTCTCTCTACATTTCTGGCCACTAGTAGTTCTGAGTAATAAGTTCCTGTGTTTTGTGTTAGTCTGAATGTTCTATAGTCAGATTGTTATAATAAGCTCAAACAATGTCCTCCTACAGCTTCTAATTCTTTAGAACATACAGTCAGCCTTCTTAGTAAACCTGTCCATCCTTATCCTCCTCTCAGTCCCTAGCCTACTTCTCTAGCTACTTTACTACAACCTAGTCCTGTGTGTGTCTTAGAGCTTACTGTATGTAAGTGACAAAGTTAACATTCTTGGATTTGAGTCAGATCTCTCAGATTGTCTTGGATACAAAACAGGAATTGTTTAGGAGAACAAGATTTTTGTTATCATTCTCCCCTCTTTCATAACCTACTTGTCTTAAGAGTAAATTAGCTTTTGTCATTTGTGTTCTAGGTTTGTGAGTTAGTACAAAGTCATAGTTCTACAGTTCTAACATCTAGTAGGCCTGATAGTGGTTGAGCTTCTAAGGTGCTTAGAAGTACTAGAGATTAAAGTGATTACTCTAAATCTCAAACTTCTGTACAGTACTAAGAAGATATTAACACTACTCCTCTAGGGAACAGACAATTATAAGGAGTTCCTTATTATAGATAGGATAGTTCTGTTCTGTTATAGAGAGGGATTCTAATCAGAATACTATCAGACACTACTTTCTGTCAATAAACTAGGACAGTACTACTCTATTTGCAAAGTTAGAAGAGTCAGCTTTAACTCAGAACTTGTTTACAACTGTCAGAACTACTAATACAAGCTTACTAGTAATAGCCTACTTAAGGGACTCAAACACAGACTATTACTAATCACTCTATTACTAAGGAACATCTTTGCTAGTAAGATTGTGAAGAGGCTGGACAATAGTACTAAAGTCTTAAATAAAGTGTTAGTAGTAGTTTATAAACTCAAGGAACACTTGAACCTGTTTTACATTCTAAGGTTGTAGCTAGTTCTAAACTGTAGTTACCTTTGCTAGATCTATACAGACCTCTCCTCTACCAATCATGAAGCTCAGATAATCTACTAACTTTTACACAAAAGAACACTTTACTTCTTAGAGGAATAGTTTATTATCTTAGAGCTACTATAGAACTGCTTAGATCAGTTAGTAATAATGCTCAACTGTCTGAGTAAAGATTAGAATGTTGTCCAGATACACACTAACATACTCTGAGTCAATCAGATCTGTAAGGATGTGATTCATGAATGACTAGAACATTATAAGTAAGTTAGTTAGTCTAAAGAACATTATAGTCAGTTTGTACAATCTACAATTAGTTTAGAATACAGTCTTCTACTCATCTCTGTCTTAGATCCAAATGTTATTATATCCTTATCAAACATCCAACTTAGTGAAAACCCTGAATGTATGTGTCTTATTAATAAGCTCCTAAATCAGAGGGAATAGGTACTTGTTTTTGACAGTACCTTTATTAAGACAATAATAATCCTAGACTAAGTAGAGCTTCCTATCTTTCTTTTTGACAAAGAAGAAAGGGGAGGCTATAAAGGACTTTAAGGGTTGGATCTAACTGTTTTAAAGATTTTCCTAAAGGAACTTGTCAAGTGCCTCCTACTTGTCTCTGTTAAGTAGGTAGACCTTACAATCCTTAGGTTAGAAACCTTTAGTCAATTTGATTACATAGTTCTAAAGGTAGTATTTAGAAAGCTAGTCAAATTCCTCTTTACTAAAGACTTTAGGGAACTCTCAGACAAAATCCAGCAGGCTGAGTCTATGTATATTCTAGAGTAGAGTTGTTCTGAGAGGGTTCTAGACTGGTTCTGTCTCAGACATCCTTTAGATTGACTCTGTTCTACCTTGACTAGAATATGTGTTCACATATCTATCCTAGTCAAAGAAGAACAACTGTTTACCTTCATCAGAACTGTTAGTAACATTAGAAGTGTTTACATCTACTCAGGATAGTAGTGTAAGATAGCTGTAAGACTTAGGACACTGATTGAATACAAGTGTCTACTCTAACTAGTCAATAGTAGGGTTGTAAGTCTTAAGCCATTTGAATCTAATAAAGATGTCTGTCTTTCTAAGGTTAGTAACTCTAAACTCAATACTTTCCTTATGATCCTGAATGGTCATTCATAGTTGAACAAACTTAGTAATCCAACCATTCTAGTTCAGGATTCTGTCTGTATTATATACTAGAATTAGAAGTAGAACACATTAAGTAGGGAGGTAGTGTTCCTGTACAAAGGCCTTATTAATGTATAAACTAGTGTATCTACTGTCTACTAGAGCCATTGTTTAGATCTGGAGGGATTCTGCAAAGGGAGCCAAGAGGACAGGAACCTAGAGCTAGTACCTAGAATGTCCTCTAATAAATTGTTACTTATTCTGAAGGGAATGTACAGCTTGTGTAACCTTATTGTCTGAGAGGGTAAGTATATACACTAACATTTCCTTATTAACCTCTCTCTTTCAACAAGGACAGACCTATGTTCTTAACTGTGAACTCAGCTAAGGCTATCCCTACTTAATACTATGAACAAACTACTGAGTAGTAAACAGGGCTAGGTAGTATTCTAAACATTCTAAGTTTTTAGAACACAGAAGTAGTAGGTCAGATTGTACAGATTTAGACTCAGATAAAGTATGAAGAGAAGAATCAAAAGAATCAGAAGGAATAAGAGAACTATCTACTTTTGTTTTTGACTTTTTTCCTTTTAATAAATAATTTTGTTAATTTACTTTTTCTACTTTTTCTACTTTTCTTACTTTATTTACTTCTAATTCTACAGTGTCTATTGAATCAAAAGTGGCTGTTAAAAAATCCAAGTTATAACCCTTCAGTACTACATTTACTATTGAGTCTCTACAAAATCCTAGAGTATATAGTTAAGGTCTAGGAGTTCTAAAGTAACTTCTGAATTTGTAGAAAAGGCTTCTTACTACAAATCCTACTTGTTACTCAATATTACTCTAATAACCTGACAGATATACTGTTACTTCTGTAGACAGTCCTTAATTTAGTGTCCTGACTTTCTATAAGCAAAGTATGCTCCTTACTTTTAGACTTCTCTAATGTTTATCAGAACAGATTGATTGTAAATTACAGACAGATTAATCTAAGGGCTCAGAACTGTTAGAGCTAGACACATGTGTAAGCATTCTGTACAGACTTAATACATCTGAGCTACAGCTTAGTCAAAGGAAATAGTGTGTGTTTTCTACTCAGTGTAAGTAATCAGTTCTAGTATTATTCTGAGAATCTTATTAACTAGTTTCAAGTAAAGAGCTTTTTCAAGTATTCTAATAAGGACATTATTGAATCCAAGTGTGAATCCTACCTTCCAGGCTAGGATATTGAACTCCTGAAAGAAGGCATTAGTAGAATGTTTGCCCTGTCATAGAGATACAAGCTTGTTCTGTATATTACACTTCTTATTCAAATTAATAAAGGAAGTACAGAGCTGCCTTATGAATTCTGAATACAACTTGTTGTTCTAAAGTTGGATCTGACTTCTAATCTGATGTCCTTTAATCCAGTTCTAGGCCCAGGTAGCTGTATTGCCTTCCTTTATGAAGGAGAGAATAAATAGGACACAATCAAGATCTGAGGATAGATTGGTCAAAGTAGTAGCTATGTATAGTTTGACTTAGTACTAGAAGTCCTTAAAGTACTACCTATTAAAGTCTAAAGGGCAGGCTACATGTACTTTCTTTCTAGAACAGGTTGCAACTTCTGAAACAATCAGAACAGGTTCTGAGAGAGTTAGAGGCACATAGTTAGTAAAGGCCTCTTAGATAAAGGTCTGTATATATTAAGCTAGGTCTGCTTGTAACTACTAATCTGGTAGGACAGTAGGGGTGGCAGTCAGTGTAGGAGGGTTCATGTTTATACTATAAAGGAATTGACACTAAACTAAAAGGGGTAATAAATAGAAGAAGGGTGGCAAAAGTTTAAAAGGGTTTAGAAAGTTTAAAATTTAAAAATGTAAAAGGGTTGAGACAAAGAAAAGAGATTAATGTAACAGTAAGTACTAATGCTCAAAATGTAAGAGAGTTGTAGAGTAGTAATAGGTAGTCTTGATCTGATGTTAGTAACAGTATAGAGGGGACCTAAAGACTTAGTAAGGGGACCTAGGCTACAACTATCCTACATAACAGAAATACAGAATGTAAACACTAGAACATAGTCAGAACTTGTAGAACAGAGAGAGAGAGAGAGAGAGTGAGACAAGAGTAGGGTATATAGAGTGAGCCTAAGAGTATAGGACTATCTAGAGTAGACAAGATCAAGACTATAGAACTAGTCTGATCTTGTATACCTATATATACTAAACTACACAAGAGTACTCAGGGAATATAAGCTACTAAGAATGATGAGCCATGAAGAATGAAAGAAAGGAAGATTAAAGATAAAGGTACAAAGAATGAAGGGATGAACAAAGGGTAAGAGACTATAGAATGAACAAAGAATAAAAGGGTAGTCAAAGGAAAGGAATAATAAAGTAAGGAGGGGTAGTAGTAAGAGTCAGTACACATATAGTTTATAGATAGCACCCCTAAGGGACAGAAGTCCTGAGTTCTAGTACAGAAGGGTGTAGAACCTTTAGAACTGAAGGTGTAAGAGTAGAGAACTGTAACATAGTGTTAGTACTTGTTAAGAGTAAGACAAACCTTTAAAGTATAGTCTGACTATACTAATTTAGTATACTTTAAGGCTCCTTATAAGTTAAACTACAGACAGGCTTGTTAGAGAACAGAACTGGTAGACTATGACTTTGTTTTAATACATAAACCTGGAAAAACACTTGTAAAAGCAGATACACTGTTTAGAAGTTCTTAATTTAATAAGGGAGAGTATAATAACAAAGATGTTACCTTTATTAAAAACTCCTAGTTAAGAGGAATAGTGTATACAGACAGTAAAGTCATTCTGTAAAAGATCTAGAATACTTAGTAGGAATTATTAGACAAAAGAGAGGAGTACCTAGCTAGTATACTTATTAGAGATAACTATATACACAGGAATTTAAAGATATATGTTCTCTTAAACCTTGTACTAATAGTTCTAAAGGAATATTGTGATTCTCTGCTTGTAGAACATTTAGAGTATAAGAAGATGCTTGAAATAATCTAGAGAGAGTTCTAGTAGCCACAGATGAGGACAGACACTAAGAAGTATGTTTAAGACTGTAATAAATACTAAAGAACAAAATCCCTGTACACTATAAGACAAAAGGTATTACATTCTTATAATACACCTACTATACCTTAGTAGGTAATATCTGTTGATTTAATTGGTGAATTGTCTAAGTCTAAAGGATTTAACACTATTTGTTGTTAGGATTGTAGAATTAGACCTATTTTATTTTCTTTATATCTCTGTCAGTTTTGCAAAAAAACCAACATTACTACTAGATTTTCATAATCCTTAATATCTCATCTATTGTTCTACAAAGTTTCATAGAGATTGTCTTAGTATTGAGTGTAGGAGAGAGCTACAGAGACACAAGGTAGTGTGTACAATTATAATACAGTTAATACATTTCTTGCCTAATATAGTAACTTGTACCTCTTTTGTATAATAGCCTCTTAACCTATATTCTCTAATGTGTAACACTCTGTTAATTCTTCCTAGCCTCTAATGTGCCTGTTGGCTTTACAATATTTGTTCTTATTATTTCTTTAATCTTATTCTTAAGTTTTATTCCTTACTTTACTTTTGTTATTTAGTTATTATAAAAAGTAGTCTGTAAATACAGTAGTTCCTTAGTTTTTTAACTCTTCTCATATTCCTACTTGTTCTCCTAGTATAAATCCTAGCTGGTAGCTTTGGGAATATAGTTGTATTAAGGGCTGTAAGTCTACATTCATAGTTTGAGAGTACTATCAACTTAGAGAATACATCTCCTCTAACATAAGAGTCAAAAAACTCATCTCTACCTTAATACTACTCTTAGTCTGAGCTACTACTCAATCAATATCCTTCTAGTCTAAGCTACTACTCAACTATCCTCTCTATCTAATCCAACTCTCCTTCAAGTCCAAACTACTATTTAATTTGTTTTCCTACATATAGTTAGAGCTACTACTCAACTTTCTCTAACTTAAGCTACTACTCAGTCACTCCTCCTGCTCAATCTGCTCAATTTACCCAATCTGCCCAATCTGAGCTACTACTTGATTGGTTTACTTAAGCTAAGCTACTACTTGTTTAAGTATCCCTTACTCTCTTTATAAACATACTTTTTACTTTCTTAAAGAACTATTAAACTAATTTACTATCTTATTAATTCTATATTGTCCCTTACTCATTTGTTACTTTATTTTCTATTATTTTATACTCTACTCTTAAGGTTGTATTACTGTCATCCTTTACTCTCTTTTACTCTTTTGAGTTTGTGTGTTGTCTTTGTAATTTGTATAGTTACACTCTTTTCTAAACACTTTTTAACTTACTACTTGTAAAGCTTAATCCCTAGCCTTTGTTTACTGGTTGACTAGAGCCTCTCTCAAGTAGTAACACTTTTAGGGACCTTACAGTCTGAAAGTCCAGTATTGTTTTACAGTTATTTAGTGTTATTAGATAAGAGTTACTAGATTGTACTTAGAACAGAGTATATATAAGTAGTTTAAGAGTTTAAAACTAAAAGATTAGAGTTTCCTAGACAGTAAACTAGTTGAAGGAACTGTTCCTAGGACTTAAACATTATTCATAATTATTCACACTAGCCTCTAACAAAGACCTAAACGTTTTAGAGCTTGCTCAAGCATTTGAAAGAGTATTTAGTACTTTAGAAGTTGATTTATTAGAGCTAGCTTTAGAAACAATGTTAAATCCTTTAGGAAACTCTCCTACACTCTCTTACAAGCCTGTACAGCTTTATTAAAGTGTATATATATACTTAGACATGAATTTAGTCTCTTAATTGATTACAGAAGCTACTAGTCAAGCTGTTACTATAGTAATATACTATACTTCTACTAGAAACCCTAGAAAGATTACTACTACTCTTAGAGAGTATAAAGGAGGTAAGGATTATTAGGACTTTAAAAGAGAATGTCTCCTGTATATTCTTACTAATGAAAGAGCCTTCTATAACAGTAAAAAGAAGATACTCTTTATACTTTCTTATTTAAAGAAAGGGACAGTTACTGTATAAGTAGAAAATTAGGTTACTTAAAACACAGACAATAGTAGCAAAACCCTTTACACACAATTGTTCTAAGAGTTCCTAGAGTAACTAGGGCAATCATTTAATAACTCTAGTAAGAAAGAAACTACTATTCAGAAGCTTAAACAACTCAAGCAAGGAAATTACTCTATAAATGTCTTTTTCTAACAGTTTAAGATTCTTAAGACTAAAGCTAGACTAAGTAGTAAAGTATATGTAAGGATTTGACTTACTAGTTTGTATTTTATTATTACTACATTGCTGATTGTGTCAGATCATTGTGTAGTAGGACCTACAAGCACATATATTCTTATTATAGTTAGTTACACTTCCTTCTCATATATCTACATGTGTTGTACCCTTTATAAAGACAGTATTAATTGCTAGGTAAAGGGGATTCTTTTCCCCTGACCCCTTACTTGAGTACTAGGTTATCCTAGTCAGTAGTTGAGTAAACTAAGAGTGATTAGAATTCTCTTATAAGGAACAGTAAGTTTCCTTACATATTTTTGACTGTACCTACCTAGTATTAAAACCCTTTACTAGATACTGAGGAACTGAAGAGTCTGATCAACCCTAGGTCTCCCTTATTGTCTAGTACCTATCAGGAATTATTAGTGAGTAAAGTTATGATTTTTGAGTAGAAACAGAGACTACTTACTAGATTGGCCCTTAGTAGGTTCACAATACTTTAGAATACTATAGAATGCTTCTAAAACACATTAGTACATATACCTCACAGATTTCTAAACCCTACTGTTCTGACCTATACCTGAGCTGCTGACTGAGCCTAATGTTCACCAATCAGGACAATTGGTTTTAGAGAGGGGGTGATGTTACAATTCTCTACTCTCTTACCTTCAGTTCTAAGGGTTCTACACCCTTCTGTACTAGAACTCAGGACTTCTGTCCCTTAGGGGTGCTGTCTATAAACTATATACATACTGACTCTTACTACTACCCTTCCTTACTTTATCATTCTATTCCTTTGACCACTCCTTCATTCTCTGTTCATTCTATAGTCTCTTACCCTTTGTCTATCCCTTCATTCTTTGTACCTTTATCTTTAACATTCCTTTCTTTCATTCTTTGTAGCTTATCATTCTTAGTAGCTCATGCTCCCTGAGTACTCTTGTGTAGTTTAGTATATATAAGTGTATAAGATCAGACTGGTCCTGTAGTCTTGATCTTGTCTACTCTAGGTAGTCCTGTACTCTTAGGCTTACTCTATATACTCTACTCTTGTCTTACTCTCTCTCTCTGCCTGTTCTACAAGTTCTGACTATGTTCTAGTACTTGTGTTCTGTATTTCTGTTGTGTAGGATAGTTGTAGCCTGGGTCCCCTTACTGAGCCTTCAGGTCCCCTCTATACTGTCACTAACACTAGGTAGTTCTGTACTCTTAGGCTTACTCTATATACTCTACTCTTGTCTCACTCTCTCTCTCTGTCTGTTCTACAAGTTCTGACTACATTCTAGTACTTACATTCTGTATTTCTATTGTATAGGATAGTTATAGCCTGGGTCCCCTTACTAAGCCTTTGAGTCCCCTCTACACTGTTACTGACAATACACACCTGTTTGTTCCTTTTCACTATTACAGATGCCTAGTCCTTAACCTATCTGATTAATACAAACCTTTAGTATATCTAGTACTAGTTTATATTAAGAGTTGATACAGAGCACCCAGATGAAGTTGATAGAAGTCTCAAATTGCCTTAGTAGTATGGGTGAGATTCTCAGCAGGTTCCCAAGTGTGTTCTTCAACTAGGTATCCCTTCTAGTGGATAAGGAACTTGAGCTTTCTGTACACTAGCTTAGCATCCACTACATACTCTACTTTGTATTCCAGTTTAGAACTGATGAGTTCTAGTAGAGGTAGTAGAGGTCTTTGTTGTGAAGGAAAACCTGGATTATAGTACTAAGACAGTAGAACCTTGTTGAACACTGAGTGTATGTGCTTCTATGTTGCTAGAAGTTGGAGTTTGTAGACAGAGGTACTAACCTTCTTTTTAATAACAAAGGGTCTGAAGCACTTGTTGTCCAACTTCTTCATTAGGCAATCTGTGGTCAGGTTAGTAGCTTCTAGTATAACTTTGTTACCAGGCTGGTAATCCTTAGCTACAGACCTCTTCTGATTATAGTTCTGCTTTATAACCTGTACTACTTTTTCTAAAAGAGCTCATACATCCTCTCTGGTTCTGTGTATTTGTTCTACAAAGTCTGTTACAGATTCAGAACTGTCATTCCAGTTTAGAACTGTCCCTTAGTACAAATGTCTCTCATGATTAAGGAAGAACAGGGACTGTCCTGTTGTAGAGTGTTGCTAGTTATTGTACACAAATTCTGTCAGAGCTAACCATTCAGACCAATCTGATTACTAATGATTGATGAACATCTAGAGGTAGAGCTTAATCTCCTGATTGACTCACTCAGTTTGACTGTCAGTCTGTGAGTGATAGACAGTGGAAGGGTTCCCTTGAATTCTAAGAAGTGTATACAAGTCCTACATGAATTTCAACTTGAATTACAGTCTACAATCATGAATGAGCTTCTGAGAGAGTCTGTACAACCAGAAGATATGATCCTAATAAATGTGTGCTATACCTTCAGAAGTGAGTTCTGTTCAGGTCAGAACTATGTGGACTTGCTTAGAGAATCAGTCAACAATCACACAGATAGTGTTGTAACCCTAAGACTTAGGTAGCTCACTAATCAGGTCCACTAAGACTTCTTCCTAAGAGTGATCTAGGATCCAATACAGATGTAAGAGAGCCCAAACCCTTGTCTAGTAGGCCTTAGTCTGTTAGTATGTATTGTAACTAGTCATGTACTTTAGGATTTCCCTCTACATTCTAGGCTACTAGTAGTTCCAAGTAATGAGTTCCTGTGTTTTGTGTTAGCCCAGATGTTCTACAGTCAGATTGTTGTGATGAGCTCAGACAATGTCCTCCTACAGCTTCCAATCCTTTAGAACATACAGTCAGCCTTCCTAGTAAACCTGTCTATCCTTATCCTCCTCCTAATCCCTTGTCTGCTTCTTCAGTTGCTTCACTACAACCTAGTCCTGTGTGTGTCTCAGAGCTTACTGTATGTAAGTGACAAAGTCAACATTCTTGGATTTGAGTCAGATCTCTTAGATTGTCTTGGACACAAAATAGGAATTGTCTAAGAGAACAAGATTTTTGTTATCATTCTCCCCCCTTTCATGACCTACTTGTCTTGAGAGTAAATCAGCTTTCATCATTTGTGTTCTGGGTTTGTAGGTCAGTACAAAGTCATAGTCTTACAGTTCTAACATCTAGTAGGCTTGACAGTAGTTGAGCTTCTAAGGTGCTTAGAAGTACTAGAGATTAAGGTGATTACTTCAAATCTTAAACTTCTGTACAGTACTAAGGAGATATTGATACTACTCCTCTAGGAAACAGACAATTGTAAGAAGTTTCTTGTTATAGATAGGGTAGTTCTGTTCTGTTACAGAGAGGGATTCCAATTGGAACACTATCAGACACTACTTTCTGTCAATGAACTAGGACAGTACTACTCCATTTGTAAAGTTAGAAGAGTCAGCTTTGACTCAGAACTTGTCTACAATTGTTAGAACTACTAATACAGGCTTACTAGTGATAGCCTGTTTCAGGGACTCAAACACAGACTACTACTGATCATCCTATTACTAAGGAACATCTTTACTAGTGAGATTGTGAAGGGGCCAGGCAATAGTACTAAAGCCTTAAATGAAGTGTTAGTAGTAGTTCACAAACCTAAGGAATGCTTAGACCTGTTTCAGGTTCTGAGGTTGTGGCCAGTTCCAAACTGTAGTTACCTTTGTCAGATCTATACAGACCTCTTCTCCACCAATCACAAAGCCCAGATAATCTACTGACTCCTGTGCAAAAGAGTACTTTGCTTCTCAGAGGAACAGTTTATTATCTTAGAGCTATTGTAGAACTGCTCAGATTAGTCAGTAATAGTGCTCAACTGTTTGGGTGAAGATCAGAATGTTATCTAGATACACACTAACATGCTCCAAATCAATCAGATCTGTAAGAATGTGATTCATAAATGACTAGAACATTGTAAGCAAGTTAGTTAGTCTAAAGAACATTATAGTCAGTTTGTACAATCTGTAATTGGTTCAGAATACAGTCTTCCACTCATCTCTGTCTCAGATCTGAATATTATTGTACCCTCATCAAATGTCCAACTTAGTGAAAACCCTGAATGTATGTGTCTTATTAATGAGCTCCTGAATTAGGGGGAGTAGGTACTTGTTTTTAACAGTACCCTTATTAAGACAACAATAATCCTAGACTAGGTAGAGCTTCCTATCTTTCTTTTTGACAAAGAAGAAAGGGGAGGCTATAGAGGACTTTAAGGGTTGGATCTGACTGTTCTGAAGATTTTCCTGAAGGAACTCATCAAGTGCCTCCTACTTGTCTCTGTTGAGTAGGTAGACCTTACAATCCTTAGGTTGGAAACCCTTGGTCAATTCAATTGTATAGTCTTAGAGACAGTGTTTAGGAAGCTAGTCAAATTCCTCTTTACTAAAGACTTCAGGGAACTCTTGGACAAAATCCAGCAGGCTGGGTCTATGTGTGTTCTAGAGTAGAGTCATTCTAAGAGAGTTCCAGACTGGTTCTGTCTCAGACATCCTTCAGATTGACTCTATTCTGTCTTGACTAGAATATGTATCCACATATCTATCCTAGTTGAAGAAGAACAACTAGTCACCTCTATCAGAACTGTTAGTAATATTGGAAGTGTCTGTATCTACTCAGAACAGTAGTATAAGGTAGTTGTAAGACTTGGGACACTAATTGAACACAAGTGTCTACTCTAACTAGTCAATAGTAGGGTTGTGAGCCTTGAGCCATTCAAATCCAATGAAGATGTCTGTCTTTCTAAGGTTGGTGACTCTAAACTCAATACTTTCCTTATAATCCTAAATAGTCATCTGTAGTTGGACAAACTTGGTGATCCAACTATTCTAGTTCAGGGTTCTGTCTACATTGTATACTAGGATTAGAAGTAGAACACATTGAGTAGGGAGGTGGTGTTCCTACACAAAAGCCTTATTAATGTATGAACTAGTGTATCTACTATCTACTAGAGCTATTGTTCAGATCTGGGGGGATCCTGAGAAGGGAGCTAAAAGGATAGGGACCTAGAGCTAGTACTTAAAACATTCTCAGATGAACTACTACTTGTTCTGAAGAGAATGTATAGCTTGTACAGTCTTATTGTCTGAGAGGGTGAGTATATACACTAACATTTCCTTATTAACCTCTCTCTTTCAATAAGGACAAACTCATGTCCTTAGCTGTGAACTCAGTTAAGACTATCCCTACTTGATACTACAGACAAACTACTGAGTAGTAAACAGGGCTGGGTAGTGTTCGGAAGTTACCTCAGAACTCCCAGACCCTGACTATATACTCTAGGATTTTGTAGAGGCTCAACAGTGAATGTAGTACTAAAGGGTTATGACTTGGATTTTTTAATAGCTACTTTTGATTCAATAGACACTGTAGGATTAGAAGTAAATAAAGTAAGAAAAGCAGAAAAAGTAGAAAAAGTAGAAAAAATAAATCAACAATATTATTTATTAGAAAGAAAAAAGTTGGAAACAAAAGTAGATAGTTCTCCTATTTCTTCTGATTCTTTTGATTCTTCTCTTCACACTTTATCTGAGTCTAAATCCACACAATCTGACTTACTACTTCTGTGTTCCAAGATATCAGAATGTTCAAGATTTGTAGAAAAGGCTTCTTACTACAAATCCTGCTTGTCACTCATTATTACTCTAATAACCTAACAGATGTGCTGTCACTTCTGTAGGCAGTCCTTAATTTAGTGCCCTGACTTTCTACAGGTAAAGTATACTCCTTACTTTCAGGCTTCTCTAATGTTCATTAGAACAGATTGATTATAAATTACAGACAGATTGATTCAAGAGCTTAGAACTGTTAGAGCCAGATGTATGTGTAGGCATTCTGTACAGACTTAATACATCTGAGCTACAACTTAGTCAAAGGAGATAGTGTGTGTCTTCCACTCAGTGTAGGTGACTAGTTCTAGTATCATTCTAAGAATCTTATTAACCAGTTCCAGGTGAAAAGCTTTTTCAAGCATTCTAATAAGGACATCATTGAACCCAAGCATGAATCCTGTCTTCTAGACCAGGATATCAAACTTCTGAAAGAAGGCATTGGCAGAATGTTTACCCTGTCACAGAGACACAAGCTTGTTCTACACATTACACTTCTTATTCAGATTAATAAAGGAAGCACAGAGCTGCCCTATAAATTCTGAGTACAACTCATTGTTCTAAAGTCAGATCAGACTTCTGATCCAATGACCTTTGATCCAGTTCTAGGCCCAGGTGGCTGTGTTGCCTTCCTTCATGAAGGAGAGGACAAATAGGACACAATTGAGATCTGAGGATAGATCAGTCAAAATAGTAGCTACATATAGTTCAACTTAGTACTAGAAGTCCTTAAAGTACTACCTATTAAAGTCTAAAGGGCAGGCTACATACACTTTCTTTCTAGAACAGGTTGTGACTTCTGGAACAATTGGAATAGGTTCTGAAGGGGCTAGAGGCATGTGGTTGGTAAAGGCCTCTTAGATGGAGGTCTGTATATATTAAGCTAGTTCTGCTTGTAACTGCTAATCTGGCAGGACAGTAGGGGTGGCAGTTAGTGTAGGAGGGTTTATGTTTACACTACAAAGGAATCAATACTAAACTAAAAGGGGTAATGAATAGAAGAAGGGTGGTAAAAGTTTAAAAGGGTTTAGAAAGTTTAAAATTTAAAAATGTAAAAGGGTTAGGACAAAGGAAAGAGATTGATGTAACAGTAAGTACTAATGCCCAAAATGTAGGAGAGTTGTAGGGTAGTAATAGGTAGTCTTGATCTGATGTTAGTAACAGTATAGAGGGGACTCAAAGGCTCAGCAAGGGGACTCAGGCTACAACTATCCTATACAACAGAAATACAGAATGTAAGTACTAGAACATAGTCAGAACTTACAGAACAAGTAGAGAGAGAGAGTGAGACAAGAGTGGAGTATATAGAGTGAGTCTAAGAGTACAGGACTACCTAGAGTAGACAAGATCAAGACTACAGGACTAGTCTGATCTTGTATACCTATATATACTAAACTACACAAGAGTACTCAGGGAGTATAAGTTACTAAGAATGATAAGCCACAAAGAATGAAAGAAAGGAATGTCAAAGATAAAGGTACAAAGAATGAAGGGATGGACAAAGGGTAAGAGACTATAGAATGAACAGAGAATGAAGGAGTGGTTAAAGGAATGGAATGATAAAGTAAGGAAGGGTAGTAGTAAGAGTCAGTATACATATAGTCTATAAACAGTACCCCTGAGGGACAGAAGTCCTGAGTTCTGGTACAGAAGGGTGTGGAACCCTCAGAACTGAAGGTAAGAGAGCAGAGAATCATAACACCTAGAGTAGACAAGATCAAGACTATAGGACTAGTCTGATCTTGTATACTTATATATACTAAACTATATAAGAGTACTTAGAGAGTATAAGCTACTAAGAATGATAAGTTACAAAGAATGAAAGAAAGGAAGGTCAAAGATAAAGGTACAAAGAATAAAGGGATGGACAAAGGGTAAGAGACTATAGAATGAACAAAGAATGAAGGGGTAGTCAAAGGAATAGAATGATGAAGTAAGGAAGGGTAGTAGTAAGAGTTAGTATACATATAGTCTATAAACAGTACTTCTGAGAGACAGAAGTTCTGAGTTCTAGTATAAAAGGGTGTAGAACCCTCAGAACTGAAAGTACAAGAGTAGAGAACTGTAACATTACCCTCCCCTCTAAAACCAATCATCCTAATTAGTAAACATTAGGCTTAGTTAGTAGTTTAGACATAGGTTAGAACAGTAGGGTTTGGAAATCTGTAAGACAGAGTTGACACAGAGTACTCAGATAAAGTCAATAGAAGTCTTGGATTGCCTTAGTAGTATGGGTGAGATTCTTAGTAGGTTCCTAAGTACATTCCTTAACTAGGTATCCCTTCTAGTAGATAAGGAACTTAAGCTTTCTATACACTAACTTAGTATTTACTACATACTCTACTTTGTATTCTAGTTTAGAACTAATAAGTTCTGGTAGAGGTAGTAAGGGTCTTTGTTGTAAAGGAAAACCTGGATTGTAGTACTGAGACAGTAGAACCTTGTTAAACACTGAGTGTATACACTTCTATATTATTAGAAGTTAGAGTTTGTAGACAGAGGTACTAACCTTCTTTTTAATAACAAAGGGTCTGAAGCACTTGTTGTCCAACTTCTTTATTAGGTGATCTGTGGTCAGGTTAGTAGCTTCTAGTATAACTTTGTTACCAGGCTAGTAATCCTTGGCTGTAGACCTCTTCTAATCATAGTTCTACTTTATAACTTATACTACTTTTTCTAAAAGAGCTTGTGTATCCTCCCTAGTTCTGTACATCTGTTCTACAAAGTCTGTTACAGATTCAGAACTACTGTTCCAGTTCAGAACTGTCCTCTAGTACAGATGTCTCTTATGATTGAGGAAGAATAGGGACTGTCTCATTATAGAGTGTTACTAGTTATTGTGTACAAATTCTACTAGAGCTAACTATTCAGACCAATCCAATTACTAATGATTAATGAACATTCAGAGGTAGAGCTTAATCTCCTAATTGACTTACTCAGTTTGACTGTCAGTCTGTAGGTAATATACAGTAGAAGGGTTCCCTTGAATTCTGAGAAGTATATACAAGTTCTGTATGAATTTTAACTCAAATTGTAGTCCACAATTGTGAATGAGCTTCTAAGGGAGTCTGTACAACTAGAAGACATGATCCTAATAAATACATACTATACTTTCAGAAGTAAGTTCTATTCAGGTTAGAACTGTGTAGACTTGCTTAGAGAATCAGTCAACAATTACACAGATAGTATTATAACTCTAAGACTCAGGTAGCTCACTAATCAGGTCTACTAAGACTTCTTCCTAAGAGTAATCTAGAATCTGATACAGATGTAAAGGAGTCTAAGCTCTTGTCTGGTAGGCCTTAGTCTGTTAGCACATATTACAACTAGTTATGTACTTTAGGATTTCCCTCTACATTCCTAACTACTAGTAGCTCTAAGTAATAAGTTCCTGTATTTTGTGTCAGCCTAAATGTTCTACAGTCAGATTGTTGTAATAAGCTCAGACAATGTCCTCCTACAGCTTCTGATTCTTCAGAACATATAGTCAGCCTTCTTAGTAAACCTGTTTATCCTTATCCTCCTCCTAATCTCTAGCTTACTTCTCTAACTACTTTACTACAACCTAGTTCTATGTGTGTCTCAGAGCTTACTATATATAGGTGACAAAGTCAACATCCTTGGATTTGAGTTGGATCTCTCAGATTGTCTTAGACACAAAACAGGAATTGTCTAAAAGAACAAGATTTTTATTATTATTCTCTCTCCTTTTATAACCTACTTGTCTTAAGAGTAAATCAGCTTTTGTCATTTGTGTTTTAGGTTTGTGGGTCAGTACAAAGTTATAGTCCTACAGTTCTAACATCTAACAGGCTTAGTAGTAGTTGAGCTTCTAAGGCACTCAGAAGTACTAGAGATTAAGGTGATTACTCTAAATCTTAAACTTTTGTATAGTACTAAGAAGATATTAACACTACTCCTCTAGGGAACAGACAATTGTAAAGAGTTCCTTGTTATAAATAAGGTAGTTCTATTCTGTTACAGAGAGGGAAACTGATTGGAACACTATTGGACACTACTTTCTGTCAATGAACTAAGACAGTACTACTCTATTTGTAAAGTTGGAAGAGTTAGCTTTGACTCAGAACTTGTTTACAACTGTCAGAACTACTAATACAGGCTTACTAGTAATAGCCTACTTGAGAGACTCAAACACAGACTGTTACTAATCATCCTATTACTAAGGAACATCTTTGCTAGTGAGATTGTGAAGGGGCTAGGTAATAGTACTAAAGCCTTAAATAAAGTGTTAATAGTAGTTTGTAAACCTAAGGAATACTTAGACCTGTTTTAGGTTCTAAGGTTGTAGCTAGTTCTGAACTGTAGTTACCTTTGCTAGATCTATACAGACCTCTCCTCTACTAATTATAAAGCCTAGATAATCTACTGACTCCTGTACAAAAGAGTACTTTACTTCTTAGAGGAACAGTTTATTATCTTAGAGCTGTTATAGAACTACTTAGATTAGTTAGTAATAGTACTCAACTGTTTAGGTAAAGATTAGAATGTTGTCCAGATACACACTAACATGCTTTAAGTCAATCAGATCTGTAAGGATATGATTTATGAATGACTAGAATGTTGTAAGCAAGTTAGTTAGTCTAAAGAACATTATAGTCAGTTTGTACAATCTACAATTAGTTTAGAATGTAGCCTTCTACTCATCTCTGTCTTGGATCTGAATATTATTGTATCCTTATCAAATGTCTAGCTTAGTAAAAACCCTAGATGTATGTGTCTTATTAATGAGCTCCTGAATTAGGAGGAGTAGGTACTTGTTTTTAACAGTACCCTTATTAAGATAATAATAATTCTGAACTAGGTAGAGCTTCTTATCTTTCTTTTTGACAAAGAAGAAAGAGGAGGCTATAAAGGACTTTAAGGGTTGGATCCAGCTGTTCTAAAGATTTTCCTAAAGGAACTTGTTGAGCACCTCCTACTCATCTCTGTTAAGTAGGTAGACCTTACAATCCTTAGGTTAGAAACCCTTAGTTAATTTAATTACATAGTTCTAAGAATAGTGTTTAGAAAGTTAGTCAAATTCCTCTTTACTAAAGACTTTAGGGAACTCTTGGACAAAATCCAGTAGACTAGGTTTATGTGTGTTCTAGAGTAGAGTTGTTCTAAGAGGGTTCCAGACTGGTTCCATTTTAGACATTCTTTAAATCAACTCTGTTCTGCCTTAACTAGAATATGTGTCCACATATCTATCCTAGTCAAAGAAGAACAACTAGTCACCTTCATCAGAACTATTAGTAACATTGGAAGTATCTGTATCTACTTAGAACAGTAGTATAAGGTAGCTACAAGACTCAGAACACTAATTAAACACAAGTGTCTACTCTAACTAGTTAATAGTAGGGTTGTAAGCCTTAAACTATTTAAATCTAATAAAGACATCTGTCTTTCTAAGGTTAGTGACTCTGAACTCAATACTTTCCTCATAATTGTGAATAGTCATCCATAGTTAGACAAACTCAGTAATTCAACTATTCTAGTTCAGAGTTCTGTCTACATTGTATACTAGGATCAGAAGTAGAACACATTAAGTAGGGAGGTAGTGTTCCTACACAAAGGCCTTATTAATACACAAACTAGTGTATTTACTGTCTACCAGAGTCATTGTTTAAATCTGGAGGGATTCTAAGAAGGGAGCTAAGAGGACAGAGACCTAGAGCTAGTACTTAGAATGTCCTCTAATAAACTACTACTTGTTCTAAAGAGAATATACAGCTTACACAGCCTTATTGTCTGAGAGGGTAAGTATATGTGTTAACATTTCCTTATTAACCTCTCTCTTTTAACAAGGACAGACTTATGTTCTCAGCTATAAACTTAGCTAAGACTATCCCTACTTAATATTATAGACAAACTACTAAGTAGTAAACAGGGCTAGATTGTTATAATTCTCTACTCTCTTACCTTCAGTTCTAAGGGTTCTACACCCTTCCATACTAGAACTTGAGACTTCTGTCCCTTAAGAGTACTGTCTATAGACTATATGTGTACTGACTCTTACCCCTACCCTTCCTTACTTTATTATTCCATTCCTTTGACCACTCCTTCATTCTCTGTTCATTCTATAGTCTCTTACCCTTTGTCCATCCCTTCATTCTTTGTACCTTTATCTTTGACCTTCCTTTCTTTCATTCTTTATAGCTTATCATTTTTAGTAGCTTATACTCTCTGAGTACTCTTATATAGTTTAGTATATATAGGTATACAAGATCAGACTAGTCCTATAGTCTTAATCTTGTCTACTCTAGATAGTCCTATACTCTTAGGCTTACTCTATATACTCTACTCTTATCTTACTCTCTCTCTCTGTCTGTTCTGTGAGTTCTAACTATGTTCTAGTACTTATATTCTATATTTCTGTTGTGTAGGATAGTTGTAGCCTGAGTCCCCTTACTAAGCCTTTAGGTCCCCTCTATACTGTTACTAACATTAGATTAAGACTACTCATTACTACTCTACAACTCTTCTATGTTTTAAGCATCAGTACTTACTGTTGTATTAATCTCTTTTCTTTGTCCTAACCCTTTTACATTTTTAAATTTTAAACTTTCTAAACCCTTTTAAACTTTTGCCACCCTTCTTCTATTCATTACCCCTTTTAGTTTAGTGCTGATTCCTTTGTAGTGTAAACATGAACCCTCCTATACTGACTGTCACCCTTACTGTTCTGCCAGATTAGTAGTTATAAGTAGAACTAGCTTAATATGTGTAGATCTCTATCTAAGAGGCCTTTGCTAACCATGTGCCTCTAGCCCCTTTAGAACCTGTTCTGATTGTTCTAGAAGTTACAACCTGTTCTAGAAAGAAAGTGTATATAGCCTGCCCTTCAGACTTTAATAGGCAGTACTTTAAGGACTTCTAGTACTAAGTTGAACTATATGTGACTACTACTTTGACCAATCTATCCTTAGATCTTAATTGTGTCCTATTCATCCTCTCCTTTATAAAGGAAGGCAATGTGGCCACCTGGGCCCAGAACTAGATCAAAGGACTTTAGATTGGAAGTCTAATCCAACTTTAGAACAATGAGTCATATTCAGAATTCATAAGGCAGCTCTGTACTTCCTTCATCAATCTGAATAAGAAGTACAATACATAGAACAAGCTTGTGTTTCTATAACAGGGCAAACATTCTACTAATGCCTTCTTTCAGGAGTTCAATATCCTGGCCTAGAAGGTAGGATTTGTACTTAGGTTTGATAATGTTCTTATTAGAATACTTGAAAAAGCTCTTTACCTAGAACTAGTTAATAAGATTCTCAGAATAATACTAGAACTGGTCACTTACACTGAGTAGAAGACATACACTATTTCCTTCAACTAAACTGTAGCTTGAATGTGTCAAGTCTGTATAGAATGCCTGTATATGTGTCTAGCTCTAACAGTTCTGAGCCCTCAGATTAATCTGCCTGTAATTCACAATCAATCTGTTCTAATAGACATTAGAGAAGCTTAAAAGTAAGGAGTATACTTCACCTACAGAAAGTCAGGGTACTAGATTAAGGACTGCTTACAGAAGCAACAGTATATCTGTCAGGTCATTAGAGTAATAACAAGTA
This sequence comes from Fomitiporia mediterranea MF3/22, assembly GCF_000271605.1. Lineage (NCBI taxonomy): Eukaryota > Fungi > Basidiomycota > Agaricomycetes > Hymenochaetales > Hymenochaetaceae > Fomitiporia > Fomitiporia mediterranea. The sequence goes on from NW_006760388.1 coordinate 3,170,885, forward strand.
ATAAGTAGGATTTGTAGTAAGAAGCCTTTTCTACAAATCTGGAAGTCACCTTAGAACTCCTAGACCCTGACTATGTACTCTAGGATTTTGTAGAGGTCTAACAGTGAATGTGACACTAAAGAGCTATGACTCAGATTTTTAACAGCTACTTTTGATTCAATAGACACTGTAGGATTAAAAGTAAATAAAGTAAGAAAAGTAGAAAAAGTAGAAAAAGTAAATCAACAAAATTATTTATTAGAAAGAAAAAAGTTGAAACCAAAAGTAGATAGTTCTCCTATTTCTTCTGATTCTTTTGATTCTTCTCTTTGTACTTTATCTGAGTCTAAATCTGTACAATCTAACCTACTACTTCTGTGTTCTAAAATCTCAGAATGTTTAGAACACTACCTAGCCCTGTTTACTACTTAGTAGTTTGTCTATAGTATTAAGCAGGGATGGCCTCAGCTGAGTTCACAGCTGAGGACATAGGTCTGTCCTTGTCAAAAGAGAGAGGTTAATAAGGAAATGTTAGTACATATACTTACCCTCTCAGACAATAAGGCTGTACAAGCTGTATGTTCCCTTCAGAACAAGTAGTAGTTTATTCAAGAATGTTCTAGACACTAGCTCTAGGTCCCTGTCCTCTTAGCTCCCTTCTCAGGATCCCCCCAGATCTGAACAATAGCTCTAGTAAACAGTAAATACACTAGTTTGTGTATTAATAAGACTTTTGTGTAGGAACACTACCTCCCTACTTGACATGTTCTACTTCCAATCCTAGTATATAATGTAGACAGAACCCTAAACTAGAATAGTCAGATTACTGAGTTTGTCCAACTACAGATGACCATTTAGAATCATGAGGAAAGTATTGAGTTTAGAGTCACTAACCTTAGAAAGACAGATGTCTTCATCAGATTCAAATGGCTTAAGGTTCACAACCCTACTATTAACTAGTTAGAGTAGACACTCACATTTAATCAGTGTTCTGAGTCTTACAGTTACCTTGTACTACTGTTCTGAGTAAATGTGGATACTTCTAATGTTACTGACAGTTCTAATAAAGGTGACCAGTTGTTCTTCTTTGACTAGGATAAATATGTGGATACATATTCTAGTTAAGGCAGAACAGAGTCAATCTAAAGAATGTCTGAGACAGAACCAGTCTAGAACCCTCTTAGAACAACTCTACTCTAGAATGTATATAGACTCAGCCTACCAGATTTTGTCTGAGAGTTCTCTAAAGTCTTTAGTAAAGAGGAATTTGACTAGCTTTCTGAACACTGTCTTTAGAACTATATAATTGAATTGACTAAAGGTTTCTAACCTAAGGATTGTAAGGTCTACCTACTCAACAGAAACAAGTAGGAGGTGCTCAACAAGTTCCTTCAGGAAAATCTTCAGAACAGTCAGATCCAACTCTCAAAGTCCTCTATAGCCTCCTCTTTCTTCTTTGTCAAAAAGAAAGATGAGAAGCTCTACCTAGTCTAGGATTATTATTGTCTTAATAAGGGTACTGTCAAAAACAAGTACCTACTCCCCCTGATTCAGGAGCTCATTGATAAGACACATACATCTAGGGTTTTCACTAAGTTGGACATTTGATAAGGATACAATAATATTTGGATCCAAGACAGAGATGAGTAGAAGGCTGTGTTCTGAACCAATTACAGATTGTATAAACTGACTATAATGTTCTTCAGACTAACTAACTTGTCTACAATGTTCCAGTCATTCATGAATCACATTCTTATAGATCTGATTAACTCAGAGTATGTTAGTGTGTATCTAGACAACATTCTGATCTTTACCCAAACAGTTGAGTACTATTACTAACTAATCTGAGCAGTTCTACAACAGCTTTAAGATAATAAACTGTTCCTCTGAGAAGTAAAGTACTCTTTTACACAAGAGTCAGTAGATTATCTAGGCTTCATGATTAGTGGAGGAGAGGTCTGTATGGATCCAGCAAAGGTAACTACAGTTCAGAACTAGCTACAACCTTAGAACCTGAAACAGGTTCAAGCATTCCTTAGGTTTGTAAACTACTACTAATGCTTCATTTAAAGCTTTAGTACTATTGTCTAGCCCCTTTATAATCTCACTAACAAAGACATTCCTTAGTAATAGGATAATTAGCAACAGTCTGTATTTGAGTCTCTTAAGTAGGTTATTACTAGCAAGCCTGTATTAGCAGTTCTAACAGTTACAGACAAGTTCTGAGTCAAAGCTAACTCTTCTGACTTTACAAATAGAGTAGTACTGTCCTAGTTTATTGACAGAAAGTAGTGTCTAATAGTGTTCCAATTAGAATCCCTCTCTGTAACAGAACAGAACTACTCTATTTATAATAAGGAACTCCTTACAATTGTCTGTTCCCTGAAGGAGTAGTGTTAATATCTCCTTAGTACTGTACAGAAGTTTAAGATTTAGAGTAATCACCTTAATCTCCAGTACTTCCAGGCACCTCAGAAGCTCAACTGCTACTAAGCCTGCTAGATGTTAGAACTGTAAAACTATGACTTTGTACTAACCTACAAACCCAGAACACAAATGACAAAAGCTGATTTACTCTCAAGACAAGTAGGTTATGAAAGGGGGGAGAATGATAACAAAAATCTTGTTCTTCTAAACAATTCCTGTTTTGTGTCTGAGACAATCCAAGAGATCCAACTTGAATCTAAGAATGTTGACTTTGTCACCTGTATACAGTAAGCTCTAAGACACACACAGGACTAGGTTGTAGTAAAGCAGCTAGAAAAGCAGGCTAGGGATTAGGAGGAGGATGAGGATGGACAGGTTTACTAAGAAGGCTGACTGTACATTCTAAAGGATCAGAAGCTGTAGGAGGACATTGTCTGAGCTTATCACAACAATCTGACTATAGAACATTCAGACTAACACAAAACACAGGAACTCATTACTCAGAACTACTAGTAGTTAGGAATACAGAGGGAAATTCTAAAGTATGTGACTAGTTACAATACATACTAACAGACTAAGGCCTACTAGACAAGGGTTTAGACTTCCCTACATCTGTATTAGATTCTAGATCACTCTTAGGAAGAAATCTTAGTAGACCTGATTAGTAAGCTACCTAAGTCTTAGGATTATAATACTATCTGTGTGATTGTTGACTGATTCTCTAAGTAAGTCTACATAGTTCTAACCTGAACAGAACTCACTTCTAAAGGCATAGTGTACATCTATCAGGATCATGTCTTCTAGTTGTACAGACTCTCTCAGAAGCTCATTCACAATCACAGACTGTAATTTGAGTTGAAATTTATACAGGACTTGTATATACTTCTTAGAATTCAAGGGAACCCTTCTACTACTTATCACTTACAGACTGACAGTCAAACTGAGCAAGTCAATCAGGAGATTGAGCTCTACCTTCAGATGTTCATTAATCATTAGTAATCAGATTGGTCTGAATGGTTAGCTCTGACAGAATTCATACACAATAACTAGTAACACTCTATAACAGGACAGTCCCTGTTCTTCCTCAATCATGAGAGACATTCATACTAGGGGACAGTTCTAAACTGGAACAACAGTTCCAAATCCATAACAGACTTTACAGAACAAATGTACAGAACCAGGGAGGATACACAAGCTCTTTTAGAAAAGGTAGTACAGGTTATAAAGTAGAACTATAATCAGAAGAGGTCTGTAGCTAAGGATTACTAGTCTGGTGACAAAGTTATACTAGAAGCTACTAACCTGACTATAGATTGTCTAATGAAGAAGTTAGACAACAAGTGCTTCAGACCCTTTGTTATTAAAAAGAAGGTTAGTACCTCTGTCTACAAACTCTAACTTCTAACAATATAGAAGTACATACACCTAGTGTTCAACAAGGTTCTACTGTCTTAGTACTATAATCTGGGTTTTCCTTTACAACAAAGACTCCTACTACCTCTACCAGAACTCATCAGTTCCAAACCAGAATACAAAGTAGAGTATGTAGTAGATACTAAGCTGGTACACAGAAAGCTTAAGTTCCTTATCTACTAGAAGGGATACCTAGTTGAAGAACACACTTAGGAACCTGCTAAGAATCTTACCCATACTACTAAGGCAATCTGAGACTTCTATTAACTTCATCTGGGTGCTCTGTATCAACTCTACCTTACAGATTTCCAAACCCTACCATTCTAACCTATGTCTAAGCTACTAACTAAGCCTAATGTTTACTAATCAGAATGATTGGTTTTAGAGAGGGGGTGATGTTACAATTCTCTACTCTCTTACCTTTAGTTCTGAGGGTTCTGTACCCTTCTGTACTAGAACTCAGGACTTCTGTCCCTTGAGAGTACTGTCTATAGACTATATGTGTACTAACTCTTACCCCTACCCTTCCTTACTTTATTATTCCATTCCTTTGACCACTCCTTCATTCTCTGTTCATTCTATAGTCTCTTACCCTTTGTCTATCCCTTCATTCTTTGTACCTTTATCTTTGACCTTCCTTTCTTTCATTCTTTATAGCTTATCATTCTTAGTAGCTCATACTCTCTGAGTACTCTTGTATAGTTTAGTATATATAGGCATACAAGATCAGACTGGTCCTGTAGTCTTGATCTTGTCTACTCTAGGTAGTCCTGTACTCTTAGGCTCACTCTATATACTCTACTCTTGTCTCACTGTTAACATGTCTTACAGACAATATAGTATTAGTAAACCAATAATACTAATTAGAGCAGAACAGATACATGTGTTGGATGCATGTATCAGATACACAATACAAGACATGTATTGGATAAAAAAACATATTCTGGATAACTGAGACATACAGACAGACAAACAATATAAAAAGAACACTTTATTAACTAAATACATATTATTATCAGGGTCTACACCCTCATTACTTGTGTGATAACCTAAGAATACACATTCTAACAGGTTATGAGCCTTGCACTCTCTGCTTAACACCTCATATTACTACTACAAGACTATGCTATGCTTCTTTACATTAATACTTCACATCTACAATGGACTCTCCAAGTACCCACAATATGTATACATTGAACAAAACTGTAACAAATCCATCTACATCCTCAGAGCAGACAAGCAGGACAAATCCCACTCACTGCAAACCTGCTGATGTCCCTAAACACTTCAGACATAACATTGTACAACTAAAGAATGTATCTGGATTCAAAATATGGAAGTATTGGATTAACTCTGCTATTGTAGCAACAGGCTATACATACTTGTTCACAAATGAACCAAAGCCTGAAGACATTGAGGTTGTGCACACAATTTATGCATCAATAATCAATAAAGTAGCAGATCATATAATGGCTAACTTTATACATACCAGAATGTCAATTAAAACTCTTATGAGCAGATTAGAAGAACGCTTCAACCCTCATACAGTTACATGTAAAGCATACAATGAGTCTTTGCTATTTAAATACAATGATCATGTTAAAAACTTTGGACAAACACTTGATAAGCTAGAGCAGATATATGTGCAGCTTGTAGCAGACGATTTAAAACCTACAGACACTACATATTGAGCAGCTATTTACACTGCAACTCCTTCTGAGTATAGTGGTACTATTACAGCTATAGAACAAGCTCGAGATATGTTTTACAACAGAAAACCTGAATCTGAGTATCAACCTATTAAGCCACAAAGACTTATTACAGTACTACACCAAGTGTTTAACGATTTTCGCATTAAAAATCCTCTACAATACAATAATAACAAGCCTATGATACACAGACAGGCAAATATGTTTTGTACAAAAGATAAAAAGTACAGAAATAAAGGAATTAATAAAAATACAAGCAAACCAACTCTAGTATTGAAATGCTATAATTGTGGCAACCTAGGGCACTATGCACATGATTGCTATGCATCACTGTCCCAATCAATGCTAGATGCCTGAGCCAAAAAGGTTAATCATTTGGCAAATGTGGTAGAAGCAACAGAAGTGAAGCCTGCACTAGTAGCAACTACAGTGCACATAAGCACATATATCAAACAGGTACCAGAAGTCGAAATGACAGAGATACTAGCCTCTCAGCAGGCAAATACTATTGCAAACACAAACACAAACGACCCATTTGTGAATTGGGTACATTATAATAATATTTTGGACAATAATAACACATTAATAAATAAATTTATCCCTAATACAATCAATATAATTGATTCCAGTGCTACAATACATGCTACACTGTATTATTTTTGCCTCACAGACATACAAAACGTATCCCTGGTAACAGTTACACTTGCAAACAAATCAACAGTAACTCTTACAAAGGCCAGAGATATGTACATAGAGATTAAAAAGGGAAATTCAGGAGATACACACATTCCTGTAATAAATAAAATAACACTGAACAATGTTTATTATCATTCAGATTTAAACTTTTCACTTATAAGTCAAGCATTATTATGTAACAATGGTTTTGCATTCTTGTTCAAACAATCAGAATACATTATTTATCACAAGCAACACAAAATAGGAACAATCAAACTCAAAAATAACCTATATGCATTAAGAAACACTCATTATATGAATTCCATGAGCAGAATCAGTGTTTACAATTTACATAAACATCTTGGTCATATCAGTTATGATTATATTAAACGTTTATTACAAAGCAATATGACAATATTATCCTAAAAGATAATAAACTTTGATGAAAAACAATGTGTTGATTGCATAAAAGCAAACATTGAACAGACAGCACAACCAAAAACAAGATCTTTGGAAATAAGTGCTAATTATGGTGATATAATTCATATAGATATAATAGGTCCAGTATCCTATGAAGGATATAAGAATATTTGATATCTATTAATGTTAGTTAATGACACAACATGTTGGGTATCTTTATTAAAGTTACAGACAAAGGACAATGTATATACTTAGTATGTTCAATGGAGCACAAACATATTTACACAATATGGAATACGAATAAAACAATTGTAAAGTAATAACAATACAGTATTCTGTAGTAAATACTTCTAAGAGTATTTAATTAGTCAAGGAACGAAATCCAGACTAACTGTTAAACATACACTACAACAGAACAGAGTAGTAGAACAGACACATAAAACAATATTTAAACAAATACATGCCTCTATTACTTTGCAGAACATTCCTTTATGCCTATGGGCAGAAGCAGCTATGCTACAAGCATACATTCATAATAGAACTCCTCAGAGTGTAATAGGATACACAACTCCTTATTATAAACAATACAGACATAATGCTAGTATTGATAACATACACGAATTTAGTTAATACATAATAATACAAAGCAAAAACCCTTCTAAAATAACAGACAGAGGTTATTACAGACAATAGATAGGTTTCAACAATAATTCCAAAGGCCATATTACTTGGCATCATAGGAAAATAACTATTGAACGAAACATACAATTCCTAGATACCAAACCTTCACAAATTGAAGGGGACTTGGAAGAAACCAAAGGAAACAAACTGAACATTGACAGAAATACAAATCCACCTGATCCAGTAGATCTAGACAATGAAAACAACCATTACAGCCAAGCACACAAAGGACAAACACACGCTGAAACAGAATCTGGTGAGGGAGAACACCCTCAAGTGATAAAACGTCTTTGATATGTTTCTCCAGGACAAGCTGTTTTCAAGCAGCCTACTCAATCCAACAAATCCAATTGAGAATCTGACAGATTAATACCATTACAATGCTCTAATCAAAAGCACAAAACTACAGAACGTTTAGGTGAAACGAATTTACCTAGAAAACACTCAAAAGGTTTATCATACATTGATGAAACAAATATTATGAGTTATCTCAATGAATTTAACAATCTACATACAGAAATAATGACAGATCCATTATTGTATAAAGAAGCAATCAATAGAAGTGATTGTGAGCTTTGGAATAAAGCTATGGACGACAAAGTACAACAATTAATACACTCTAATACATGGGAGACAGTATATCCTCCTAATAACACAAATGTTATTGGAACACAATTTGTATATAAAACGAAACGTTTAGCAGATAATTCTATCGAAAAACAAAAAGCTAGATTAGTTGTACAAGGAATATTTCAGCAAGACAGTAAAGATTATTACAATAATGATCTATTTGTACCCACTGTGCACATATCTTCAATAAGACTTGCAATTGTATGGGGATGTTCAAAGAACTACAAGATACATCAAATAGATGTTAAATCTGCATACTTAAACAGAAACTTGACAACAATGAAATAATATTTATTAAACCTCCACCAGGTAACTTAGTAAAGTTAAAACCTGGGCAAGTATTAAGATTGTACAAAGCATTATACAGATTGAAACAAGCCAGACAATGTTAGTATAAAACTTTATGCTGAATACTTAAAACTATTAGCTTTACACAATCAGAACATGACTTTGCAGTATTCTACACAAAGAAGGACAAACAGACGGTTGCAATATTATTAATTCACATTGATAATATAACTATTGTTGCACAAAGTAATAATGTTATTAATATGATTAAAGAATCATTACAATTGCATATAGAAATTATGGATGGTGGCAAATTACATTGGTTACTAGGCATAGAAATCAAACATAACAGAAACGAACGGACAATAATGATGAGACAAAGACATTATATTGAGAATGTATTAACTCAATATAACTTACAAAACAAAAAGAATTTACAAACACCTATGCAACCAAATACACTATTAGTAACAGACAATAATCTACCAGAAGATGAACATGCATTTATGTCCAAAATACTGTATATGAATATGGTCGGATCCTTGCAATATATAGCAGATTGTACACAACCAGACATAGTGTTTATAACATCTCTACTTGCAAAATACTTAAAATCCCTGAGCATGTTACAATATAATGCCATAGTGCATTGTATACAATACTTAAAGGGAACCAAAGACAAATGGTTAATATTCGGACGAGGAAATCATGATTCCATAACTGGTTATACAGACACAGACAGTATGATGCAAGAAAATAATAAAGCAATATCTGGATACACATTCTTCTTAGGAGAATTGCTTATATCTTGGTCAAGTAAAGGACAGAAATTAGTATCCTTATCTACATACAAAGCAGAATTAATAGCACTATCAAACAGTATACAAGAAGCTATAGCATTACAATACCTAGCAGATGAGATACTGCAGATCTCTAATGCACCTACAAATATTTATTACAATAACCAAGCAGTAATTAAATCTATAGAAGCAGACAAAACGAAGTACTCAACAAGAACAAAGCATATTAGCTTACAGCACAATTTTATTAAATGCTATGTTGAGGAACAACTTGTTAATATAAAGTATGTTCAAACAGACAACCAAAGGGCAGACATTCTGACTAAAGTATTGTATGTTCTAAAGATCAAACACCTTACAGACTTGCTAGGTCTTGTAAATGTTTGAAGGGGACTGTTAATATGTCTTACAGACAATATAGCATTAGTAAACCAATAATACTAATTAGAGCAGAACAGATACATGTGTTGGATGCATGTATCAGATATGCAATACAAGACATGTATTGGATAAAAAAACATATTCTGGATAACTGAGACATACAGACAGATGAACAATATAAAAAGAACACTTTATTAACTAAATACATATCATTATCAGGGTCTATGCCCTCATTACTTGTGTGATAACCTAAGAATACACATTCTAACACTCACTCTCTCTCTCTGCCTGTTCTGCAAGTTCCAACTACATTCTAGTACTTACATTCTGTATTTCTGTTGTATAGGATAGTTGTAGCCTAGGTCCCCTTACTGAGCCTTTGGGTCCCCTCTACACTGTTGCTAACATAGATAGTGTTCTGAATGTTCTAAGATCTTAGAACACAGAAGTAGTAGGTCAGATTGTACAGATTTAGACTCAGATGAAGTGTAAAGAGAAGAATCAAAAGAATTAGAAGAAATAAGAGAACTATCTACTTTTGTTTTCAACCTTTTTCTTTCTAATAAATAATTTTGTTGATTTATTTTTTCTACATTTTCTACTTTTCTTACTTTATTTACTTCTAATCCTACAGTATCTATTGAATCAAAAGTGGCTATTAAAAAATCTGAGTCATAGTCCTTTAGTACTACATTCACTGTTAAGCCTCTACAAAATCCTAGAGTACATAGTTAGAGTCTGAGAGTTCTGAGGTGACTTCTGGATTTGTAGAAAATGCTTCTTACTACAAATCCTACTCATTACTCATTATCACTCTAATAACCTAACAGATATACTGTTACTTCTACAGGCAGTCCTTAATCTAGTACTCTGACTTTCTGCAGGCAAAGTATACTCCTTACTTTTAGACTTCTCTAATGTTCATCAGAACAGATTAATTACAAATTATGAGTAGATTAATCTGAGGGCTCAGAACTGTTAGAGCTAGACATATGTGTAAGTATTTTACACAGACTTGATGTATCTGAGCTACAGCTTGGTCAAAGGAAATGGTGTGCATCTTCTACTTAGTGTAAGTAACTAGTTCTAGAGTCATCCTAAGAATCTTATTAACTAGTTCCAGGTGAAGAGCTTTTTCAAGCATTCTAATAAGAACATTATTAAACTTAAGCACAAATCCTGCCTTCTAGGCTAAGATATCAAACTCCTGAAAGAAAGTGTTAGCAGAACATTTGCCCTGTCACAGAGACACAAGCTTGTTCTGTATATTATACTTCTTATTCAGATTAATAAAGGAAGTACAGAACTGCCTTATGAATTCTGAATATGACTCATCATTCTGAAGTCAGATCAGGCTTCTGATCTAATAACCTTCAATCCAGTTCTAGGCCCAGGTGGCTGTGTTGCCTTCCTTTATGAAGGAGAGGACAAATAGAACACAATCAAGGTCTGAGAATAGGTTAGTCAAAGTAGCAGTCATGTATAGTTTAACTTAGTGCTAGAAATCCTTAAAGTACTACTTATTAAAGTCTGAAGGGCAGACTACATACACTTTCTTTCTAGAATAGGTTGTAACTTCTAGAACAATTGGAACAGGTTCTGAAGAGGCTGGGGGCACATAGTTAGTAAAGGCCTCTTAGATAGAGGTCTACACATATTAAGCTAGGTCTGCTTGTAACTACTGATCTGGTAGGACAGTAGGGGTGGCAGTCAGTGTAGGAGGGTCCATGTTTACACTACAAAGGAATTGGCACTAAACTAAAAGGGGTAATGAATAGAAGAAGGGTGGTAAAAGTTTAAAAGGGTTTAGAAAGTTTAAAATTTAAAATTGTAAAAGGGTTGAGACAAAGAAAAGAGATTGACACAATAGTAAGTACTAATGCTCAAAACATAGGAGAGTTGTAGAGTAGTAATGAGTAGTCTTAATCTGATGTCAGCAACAGTGTAGAGGGGACCTGAAGGCTCAGCAAGGGGACCCAGGCTACAACTATCCTACACAATAGAAATACAGAATGTAAGTACTAAAACATAGTCAGAACTTGCAGAACAGGCAGAGAGAGAGAGTGAGACAAGAGTAGAGTATATAGAGTAAGCCTAAGAGTACAGGACTACCTAGAGTAGACAAGATCAAGACTACAGGACTAGTCTGATCTTGTATACCTATATATACTAAACTACACAAGAGTACTCAGAGAGTATGAGCTACTAAGAATGATAAGCTACAAAGAATGAAAGAAAGAAAGGTCAAAGATAAAGGTACAAAGAATGAAGGGATGGACAAAGGGTAAGAGACTATAGAATGAACAAAGAATGAAGGGGTGGTCAAAGGAATGGAATGATAAAGTAAGAAAGGGTAGTAGTAAGAGTCAGTACACATATAGTTTATAGACAGTGCCTCTAAAGGACAGAAGTCCTGAGTTCCAGTGTAGAAGGGTGTAGAACCCTCAGAACTGAAAGTACAAGAGTAGAGAACTGTAACATGTATCAAGTTTACAGACAATAGACAACAAGATTATCTATTAGTTATTAATTACAATGTAACTACTAAGCCTTAACAGACAATTCCTAGAGGGTACCCAAGTCCAGATATTAATACTAACATGCTAGAAAGTAAGTCCTTGTCCCTCATAAGCTGGAGGTAACCTAATGAACTTATACCAGGTAATAAGTCCTTGTCTATACAAGGTTGAAGGCACCCTAATAAACTAGTACATACTAATAATGTAAAACTAAGGTATGTAACTATACTAGTACATATAGTTAGACAAATGCATATTGTAGAGTAGACACTAGCAAGTATTAATACTACTAGGCTTAAAGAAATAGTAAACAAAGGTACAGAGAGTAGAGACACTCAGACAATTGGATTTGAGGATTCATCCAATCAAGTACAGAAGGTTAAGTTTGAGGATTCAACTGACTGAGTATAAGTAATTGAGTTTGAGGATTTGCTTGATTGATTTAAGACTACCAAGTTTGAGGATTCACTTGATAGAGGACAGGTGATTTGGTTTGGGATTCACTAAGTCAATATAAAGAGCTAACAGTAAGTATTGAGGAATTTGCCAGCCAATACAAGGAGTACATAATGTATATAGTCAGTATTAGTGAGAGTGTGAATGAGTATCTAGTGAGCACACTTACTTTATAATGGAAACACATTAACAACAGTAATGTAGAGGGTAATACAACATCTAAGACCCTTTTAGACAGTAAAGAAAGTAGCCAGGACTCAAAGAACAAGAGTAACAAAGGCTAGGAGAGCCAGACATCAGAACTACAGAGATTCAATAAGGAACAAGATTTCCAGAAGGTAAGTAAGACCTTCAGACACATTGTAAGAGCCAGAGCAATTAAGATAGACATAGAACATGTTAGCCCATTCTACAGTTTAATAGACATTGAAGATTTGAATAAGAGAACATACAAATTTGATAGAATGTACTAGGAAGAGGAGAAAGCAACTACTTCATCAAACAAGAGTAGACTTGATAGTATAGTAACAGAAAAGTGTAAAATGCTTCAGGCAGGCTACAGAACAAAAGCCAGACATACTATAGTACTTATAGACAATAGAGATCAGAACTATCAATACAAGAGTGTAGAAGAAACGCTCAAGAGTCTAGACAAACAATTACATTTGTAGAAAGCAAAAGGAAAGTACAAAGTAAAAGGAAAACACAAAGTACAAGGAATGGAACAAAAACCAGAACTGTCAGGCATTCAATACAATTGTGAAATCAATTCAGACTATTCAAGCAAAACAGACATTGTATCAACAGAACAGTACTTTTAAGGATAGTAAAAGTGAATGCAAATTGGAACTATAAGGATTAGTACTTGATCTAGAGGGCAAAAACCAAGCATACACTTACAAGATTAAGTGTTTAACCTTATACATAGTAGATATCAACTATACATTACACAGGAGCAATGTACAGGAGTACTACAATGGATACAACACCCTAGCCAGGTCTAGGAATAAGAGAGAAAGTGAAAAACCTAGATATATACAGTCTTAAATAGAAATACTAAGTTTTTCAGGACATTAGAGTACCCCTTACAAAAATAAAAGGAACAAACAATCTCATAGCAATACTTTGCAATTGAAAGCAGTCCCAGGCAAGGTATACACTAGTGGTATTAGTGAGAACAAAGTTGATTCAGAGCACAGCAAACTACACAGTTCAAAGCTACATATTAAGTATAGTAAGTATAAGAATAGCTCTAGCAGTAGTTCAAGAACAAACAATGGACACAAGCATAGCAAAGTACTGAATAATGTTTAGAAAGGCAGATTTGCATTAGTAAGACCTTCAGAGAGCCTAGCAAAGAATAGCTACACATATAGAGCAATACAGAGCTTTAGGATACAGAGAAAGGGAAATTTTGACTCAGGATCAGACCCAGACAGTGATAATTTGGATTCCTCTTCATCTAATGACAATAATTGAAGTAATACTTTATTCAAACTGTCAGACATTGATTCGAGTAATACTGAAGCTACTAAGAAGTATAAGAATTACTTGAGGAAGAAACAGAACAAAGAACTCCTCAGATTAAAGATACAGATGTACAGTACAGAACTAATAGCTCCTACAGTATACTCAGGTGAACCAGACTTGCAGAAGTATACAAAGTTTGTTATTAAAGTCAATTGGTACATAAAACAATCAGGACTTCATCATTTCCCTAAGAGCCAAGTAGGGATAATACTAGGTTTTATTAAGGGAAAAGTAATGAATTTCTATTTACAAAAGATTACAAACTATGAGCATAGATAGACACTTGCTCAATTCTTTAGAGAACTTATGGACTTTTGTTTCCCTTCCAACTTTGCTGAAATACTTTAGAAAGATTTCAATACTTTAAAACAAGGTAATAGGAATGTTTAGGATTATTTGTATAATCTAGAGATGAAAGCTACAAATCTAGGAAACATTTCTCAGTAAGATTTGACTAGACAGGCATGGTATGGATTGAATTCCAAGTATTAGAGGCAATTATGATTAGATTGCTTGAATCCAGACACTGTAGATTACTCAATCTTCAAGGATAGGCTCAAAAGTATTGAGAAAGCAAATGAATCTATAGGAATCAAATGGTACATAGATTCCAGACAACATTTTGATCTGTAAGAACACAATAATGATTCTCAGAATGATTATTTGCATACAGACAGTTCTGATAATTCAGGAAACAATCAATTCACTCTACAGGATAGTAAAAGCAATGATTCAGATTATAGTGACTCTAGTCAGGATACTATACATACAAGCAGTGCAAATGCCAAAGGAAAGGCCAGGCAATTGTATTATCTATTAAGGAACAATGACTAGTATGAAAGCAAGACAGAAAACAATCACAGAACATATGCTACAGGTTTCAAACATTATTCCCAATCGAAATTGGATGAAATGAGAGTAAAAGGACTATGTTTTATTTGTAAACAAGATAATCATTTAGCTAGGAATTGTCCTACTCATAATACAATCATATTGAACAATGTGTAGGATGATTGTTTATCATCTAGTAATGTCAGTATTGGTTACACCACTTTAGATAAGTTAGCAGACAACTTGGACAGTAAGAACTACATAGAATTAGAGTTAATTACAGACTATGAGACAGATTCTTACATATCTAGCAGCAATATACATGTTTTATTGATTTGGATACTTTGTGAAGGTAATACTGAGGATTCAGTAATGGAACAAGAGAGTTCTGTAACAGAACACAAGTTCAGGCATACAAACAACATATTTGAAAGAGCAAATTCAGTATATTTGAGACCCTATAGGACTACAAGACTAAGGAATAGTACAGTGAACAAGCAGAACTGTATGAAACAGTACTAGATAGCTACATTAAGGCACAGACAACTGTATAAAGCATACAATAACATTTTACACTTGAGAGCAAAGGCATACAGTGTAGAAAGGATTCTACAAGACTACAGATACACATTGTACATGGAAAGGACTAGGAAACATGCATACAACCATTGTTTCAAGGAATCTAAGACACTGTAAGTGTAAGGCAACACATATATGAACATTTTAGAGACACTACTACCAATTCTTAGAGCTACAAATCAAAACAACACTCTTAAGAAATACAGGATGTTTACAGACAACAGAAATGTGTACTAGAACATCAGGAAAGGACCTGAGAATGTTAGAAGATCAGAATATAACTAGCTAGATAGTATTATAGTTTATAAGGCAATACAAATAGTAAACTGTACAAGCAGGACAATCTATCAAGCATTACTAGACTATAAAATACAACTACTCTTGGATACTGAGAAATATTTCAATCCAAACAATTCACACAGGTATTCTATTAAGTTAGAAGGCTACATCATGTATTAGAAGACAGACATCAGTACATTGAGTAAGGCAAAGTGTATATACATTAAGAATACACAGTTGATTATATTCAGTACAGGAAGAGATACAGGATTAGTATCAAGTACTATAAAGGAACTACATTAATTAACATTAGAACAGACATTTCTATCTTCAGGATTGAAGAAACAGTTAGTAATGAGCACAATTGAAGAACTTTGTATAGAACAACATTCTATAAGGTATAATTGGATGTTATGCTACAAAACTATTCAGTTTATAACAAAGAATGGTTCAGAAATATTAAGACCAGCTTGAAGTACAAGGATCTATGGTATACATTGTATCTACAGTAGAACATAAGGTATTACATTACAAAATACATCTTCAGACAGTCAGGATTCATTAGAATAGACTCAGGACACTCTATCAGACATATTATAAGTATTACAGACACTCAAACAGATGTGCTAGTATACATATAC
>NW_006760388.1:3187266-3197708 GCF_000271605.1 Fomitiporia mediterranea MF3/22
TCCCAGTCAGTAGTTGAGTGAACTAAGGGCGATTAGAATTCTCTTGTGAGGAACAGTGAGTTTCCTTACAAGGACTAAGGAATAGTATAGTGAACAAGCAGAACTGTATGAAACAGCACTAGATAGCTACATTAAGGCATAGACAACTGTATGAAGTATACAATAACATTTTATGCTCAAAAGCACAGGCATACAGTGTAGAAAGGATTCTACAAGACTACAGATATGTATGACACATAGAAAGGACTAGGAAACACACATACAACCATTGTTTCAAGGAATCTAAGACACTACAGGTGTAAGGCAA
Source organism: Fomitiporia mediterranea MF3/22 (assembly GCF_000271605.1). NCBI lineage: Eukaryota > Fungi > Basidiomycota > Agaricomycetes > Hymenochaetales > Hymenochaetaceae > Fomitiporia > Fomitiporia mediterranea. Next base: position 3,187,574 of record NW_006760388.1, read on the forward strand.
CACATACATAGACATTTCAGAGCTACTATTACTGATTCTTAGAGCCACAAATTGAAACAACACTCTTAAGAAATACAGGATGTTTATAGACAACAGGAATGCATACTAGTACATCAGGAAAGGACCTGAGAATGTTAGAAGATTGGAATATAACTAGCCAGATAGTATTATGGTTTATAACACAATGCAAATAGTAAACTGTACAAGCAGGACAATCTATCAAGCATTACTAGACTATAAAATACAACTACTCTTGGATACTGAGAAATATTTCAATCCAAACGATTCACACAGGTATTCTATTAAGTTAGAAGGCTACATCATGTATTAGAAGACAGACATCAGTACATTGAGTAAGGCAAAGTGTATATACATTAAGAATACACAGTTGATTATATTCAGTACAGGAAGAGATACAGGATTAGTATCAAGTACTATAAAGGAACTACATTAATTAACATTAGAACAGACATTTCTATCTTCAGGATTGAAGAAACAGTTAGTAATGAGCACAATTGAAGAACTTTGTATAGAACAACATTCTATAAGGTATAATTGGATGTTATGCTACAAAACTATTCAGTTTATAACAAAGAATGGTTCAGAAATATTAAGACCAGCTTGAAGTACAAGGATCTATGGTATACATTGTATCTACAGTAGAACATAAGGTATTACATTACAAAATACATCTTCAGACAGTCAGGATTCATTAGAATAGACTCAGGACACTCTATCAGACATATTATAAGTATTACAGACACTCAAACAGATGTGCTAGTATACATATACTCAGGATACATATTAGGAATCAAGTTATTCAAGCTACAGGATGACAATTACAACCTACAGGATGTAAAACTGTTACAATCTATACACTACAATGATAGTAAGACACTACTAAGATCAGGAAACAATACACATTGTATGGAACAAAGTATAGAAGTTCAGAGGGTGACTTCAAGCCAGAGAACAGGTTTGGAACCTGGACAATCTACACAATCTGCTCAATCTACTTAAACAGATTATCACACTACTTTAAGGAAAAGTAAAGGCAATACATATACAGCTAGCAAATATTAGAGTGATAGTGAATTAGGAATGATTGATCAGACTATTCAAGTATTCAGGAATAATATTTCAGTACTACAGAAGGAAATAGAGTATTAGGATGCTCTAGAACACCTATTAAACAATGATACAGTTCAATCTACTCTAGGAATGAGTAGCTACAATCAGTTTGAAGTACAGAATCACACAGAGAACCTCTCCAGACACTACAGATATGTTCTAGGACAGTACCAGACATTTTATACTGAAAATGAAGTCATATCTTGATGAGAGGGTAAGAGGCACATACATTGTATTACATACATACTCTTTAAGCATACAATCATGTTTGAACATACATTTCTCTTACATAGATTGCTACAGAATGATTTTGCAAAGGACTTTGTAGAACCAGACAGTATCAGTACTACAGGAAACAGGACACATGATAGGTACACAAGGAAGGAATACATTAGAACAAGGACAAGGACACAGAAAGACAGGAAGTTAGTACTAGAGCACATTGATCCACACATGGATTTGCCAAATGAACAGAGAATTGGTAGCATACATTCAGGACTTCAGACAGTACTACTACACATACAGACAGGACATTTCATTAAGACATACATGGAACAACACAGTATACAGACAGTTACAGTACTCAGGAAAGTAGAGAACACTACTTGGACACATTGTGATAAAACATTGTACTATAAGACATTGAAAGTATACTTGGATGATTCAGGAATTGAATCAATTGACTTATAAAGGTACAAACGAGTCAAGATACAAGGAAACAGTATGAGAATACAGTAGGACATTCATTGTGCACAGAGATACTGTACATATACTCACATATCTAGTAATATTATACTCATACATTACAATCTCATTGAGTTTGAGATAATATTTTCATTCAAGGACAAATATTACACTCTAGGTTACACTCTACAATTAGTATTTGAACATTAAGCTCAACAGGATATCCAGTTTTGTATCACAGTTGGTTATTACACATAAAAGAGTACACATTCAGACATATTCTATTAATACAAGTGTAAGGCACTATATTTGCAGGAACTAGTCTATTAGAAAAATCAAGAACATAGTAGAGGAATTTCAGAATACATCTCCCCTACCTATTATTGTATTACTATTCTACAGGAACAAGAATTTGTGCAAGGTCAGCTAGAAGCTGTAACACTAATACATTCTATTGAGGAAGAAGACTATAACTTTGTCAATCAGGAATTTACCTCTATACTTCCTGAAGACACAGGAGAAGAGAATATTTGTAATTACTACACTGTCAGAATTTCCACTTCTGTATATATTGATCTACACTGTGTGTCTCAGAATACTTAAGAGCCAAAACACTATATCTCCCTAGGAACTCTACCAATTCCCTTCAAAAAGTGTTGTATTAATAGTAACAATCAAGAGGCAACTTTCCTACTAATTGACTATATGGTAATATTGACTATGTTTAATTCTATTAACATTTTATCTAGTTTCACATGGTTTGGAACTATACTACTTACTGTCCAGAATGCTACTACTGTCTCAATACACACCAGATTGACTTTGGATCAGTTCAGAGAGGCAGTAATACATTACAAGAATGTTTCCCATACACATAGGCAAGGTATTTTATTATTTACTCATTACTAACTGTTACTTTTAAGTAAGTTCTCTACCTTTTTTTTACTGATTTTTAGCATTTAGGACTAAATGCTAGAGGGTGAGTGTAAGGATTTGATTTACTGGTTTGTATTTTATTATTACTACATTACTGATTGTGTCAGATCATTGTACAGTAGGACCTACAAGCACATATATTCTTATTGTAGTTAGTTACACTTCCTCCTCATGTATTTACACATGTTGTACCCTTTATAAAGACAGTATTGATTGCTAGGTAAAGGGGATTCTTTTCCCCTGACCCCTTGCTTGAGTATTAGGTTATCCTAGTCAGTAGTTGAGTAAACTAAGAGTAATTAGAATTCTCTTGTGAGGAACAGTGAGTTTCCTTACAGTATATGACTCTATATTGATTGATTTACTTTAGTATACTCTTAATCCTAAAGTACTTTGTCAGTTAATACACTTATTACTAGTCCTAAGTACTTATAATAAATAGAAAAAGTATACTATTCAGATTGACAATAATGAAACTTGACTCAGAGAGACTCTTACATGTAGGGGACTCTTTAGTAGTTAATCTGACAGTTGTCTACACTTCAATCTTCCTAACAAGGCTCACAACTCTCCTCAATCCAATTCTACTACACATTTTAAAGCCCTAAATGTATAGACAAATTCTCAACCAACCTTACATCCTTTCAGGTTGACTCTTAATAGAAAAACATTCTTAGGAGCTAGAGAACTAATAGATATCTCAATTAACAATACTAAGAAAAATTAAGCTTGTTACATTTGTAGAGAGATTAGTCACTTTGTCAGAGTTTGTCCTTCTTAGTATTAAAGAGTTAGGATGATTCTCAGAGCTATAGGACCTAAGAAAAGGTTCAATTTTGTAGAGGCAATACAGGAATTAAAGGAAGGGGACTTTATAGATAAAGAATCAGATGAGGAACAGATTGAGAAAGAGGAGTCTTTTATTAATCCTTAGGTATAGACACTGTATTACTTAAGAAAGAGTTAGAACAGAGTTATTGTTATATAAATAATTAATACTAAATATCTGAATCAAATATAGACAATTATTGTTTGTACTATAACACTCTAGACAGTAAAGACTCTTATTTCTTTGATGAACCTATTAATTCTAAAGTCTGTAAAAAGGTAGAAGGTGTAGGAACAGTTTTAGACATTCCTTATGAACTTGTAGGCTCAGTTTCTCTTAGAGAAGCTTTGTACATTTACTCTAACACTAGAAGGCAACTAAATATGTTCTTGACAATTAAAACAGATTATAGACTCATTAATACACATACTCTAATCGATTCAGAGTGTACTAGATTGTGTATAAATGTAAGTTTTGTTAAGAATAACAAGTTAACAATATATCCTTTTAAGAATCCCTTTCCAGTCTTTAATACTAATAGTACAAGTAATGATAGAGGTCTCTTAAAGGACTATGTTAAAGTGGAACTCTCTGTTAAAGTACATACAGAGACAATTTGTCTAGTAGTCACTATATTAGTATTAAGTAATATCTTTCTAGGATATAATTAGTTAAACAAGTATAATCTAGAGATTAATTAGAGACAAGGTATTGTGTCCTTTACTAAATGTTCAGACAGTTGTTCTATGTTCTTGAATGAACTAGAGACATATCCAGATGTTCTAGAGTACCTAAGGAGAACTGATAATGATCCTACCCTGGTTTTTACAATCCCTCATTATCTTAAAACATACAAGAATGTATTCAGTAAAGAATCCTTTGAGTAATTACTAGAGTATTAATCTTAGGACTATACTATTGATCTAAAGCTGGATTTTAAGGTTACAGATTGTAAAGTGTACCCTCTAACTCTCAGAGAACAAGATGTGCTTAAGGATTTTATTTCTAAGAATCTGGCTTCAGAAAGGATTCAATATTCAAAGTCCCTCATAGTGTTGCCTTTCTTCTTTATTAAGAAGGAGGATGAATCTTTAAGACTAATCCAAGATTACAGAAAGCTTAATAAAGGTACTATTAAGAACAAGTACTCTCTACCTTTAATTTAAGAGCTTCTGAATAAGGTCAAAGATTCTAAGTACTTTACAAAGCTTAATATATGCTAGGGATACTATAATATTTGAATCAGAGAGGGTGATGAGTAGAAGGTAGCTTTTAGGACAAATCTAGGATTGTTTGAGCCTATAGTTATGTTCTTTAGTCTTACAAATGCTTCTACTACATTCTAGGGCTTTGTAAACAATATCTTTAGTAAATTAATTAATAAGGAATTAGTTGTTGTCTATCTAGACAATATTCTTATCTATTCTAAAGATATTAAAGAGTATAAACACTTAGTTTAAAGGGTTTTTACAATTCTGTAAGAGAATCACTTGTTCCTTAAGCTCTAGAAGTATGAATTTAAAAGATCTACTACTAAGTATCTTAGACACATTATTAGAAACAATAAGATTCAAATGCACCTGAAAAAAGTAAAGCCTATTAATGAATGACTAGAACTAAAGAACTTGAGGCAATTACAACAGTTTACTGGTTTCTACAACTAGTATCAGAGATTCATTAAGAACTATAGCAAAATAGCTTGTCTACTCACTAAACTAACTAGGAAGGTTCTATTTACTTAGGGAAATGAGTAAAGAGAGACTATAGAAGAGCTTAAGAGACAATTAAGCTTACAGTCTGTTCTTACAATTCTAAATGAGTATGATCTCTTTAAAGTAGAAGCTGATTCATCTAATTACACACTTGGAGCAGTCCTTTCTCAAAAGCAAAATAGTGTATAGTATCCTGTAGCATTCAGATCTCAGTCTCTAAACTCTGTAGAGCAAAATTATAAGATCTATAATAAAGAAATACTTACTATTGTTAAAGCTATTAAGGACTAGTACTAGTACTTATTAGGAGTAAGACAAACCTTTAAAGTATAGTCTGACCATACTAATTTGACATACTTTAAGGCTCTCTACAAGTTAAACTACAGACAGGCTTGCTAGAGAATAGAACTAGTAGACTATGACTTTGTTTTAATGTATAAACTGGAAAAACACTTGCAAAAGCAGATACACTGTTTAGAAGTCCCTAATTTAATAAGGGAGAACATGATAACAAAGATGTTACCTTTATTAAAGACTCCTAGTTAAGAGGAATAGTGTATACAGGTAGTAAAGTCATTCTGTAAAAGATCTAGAATACTTAGTAAGAATTATTAGACAAAGGAGAGGAGTACCCAGCTAGTATACTTATTAGAGATGACTACATATGTAGGAATTCAAAGATATATGTTCTATTAGACCTTGTACTAATGGTTCTGAAGGAATATTATAATTCCCTACTTGTAAGACATTCAGAGTATAAGAAGACACTTAAAATGATTCAGAGAGAGTTCTAGTAGTTATAGATAAGGACAGACACTAAGAAGTATGTTTAAGACTGTAATAAATGCTAAAGAACAAAATCCCTACACACTACAAGACAAAAGGCATTACATTCTCATAATACACTTACTAGACCTTAGTAGGTAATATCTGTTAATTTAATTGGTGAATTGCCTGAGTCTAAGGGATTTAACACTATTTGTGTTATTGTGAATTGTTTCTCTAAGCAAATACATACTCTTCCTACTACTACAAAGGTTACAGCTGAGGGAATGGCTAGACTGTACAGGAATCAAGTCTTTAGACTCTATAGATTACCTAGAAAGATTATACATGACAGAGGACTGTAATTTAATACTAAATTCATGAGAGAACTTTATAAAGCTCTTCATATTGAAGGGAATCCCTCTACAGTATATTATCCTTAAACTGATGGTCAAACTGAGTATATTAATTAAGAGATAGAACAGTATCTCTACTTGTATATTAACTATAGACAGTCAGACTGGGTAGGATAGATTTTTATGACTGAGTTTGTATATAACAATCAAGAACACTCTACTACAAAGTTCTCTCTGTTCTATATTAACTCTGGAAGACACTCTATAAGCTTTGAATTGTTTTTGACTAAGACTAATACATATTTAGTTGAACAATAAGCTAAGTATATTAAAGATGTTTAGGAACTTACAAAGAAAAGCCTGGACCAAGCTACTAAAGCTATAAAGAAGTACTATGATTGTCATTCAGGCCCCTCTATACAGTACAAGATAGAAGATATAGTGTGTTTAGACTCAAGGAACATAAAAACTACTAGACTTACTAAAAAGTTTGATAACAAGTAGTTTAGTCCCTTTAAGGTCAACTTAAAAGTTAGAGCTAGTACATATAAGCTCAAACTACCTTAGGGATAGTTGATTTACCTAGTGTTTAATGAGATTCTGCTCAAACTATATGTTCCTCAAGTCTTTAATATTCAGAAGGCTCCTCCTCCTCCTTCCCTAGAACTTGTAAATAATAAGATCAAATACAAAGTTGAGACTATCCTTGACTCTTAACTCTACAAGAGAAAGCTTTAGTTTCTTATCAAATGGGTAGGATACTAGGAAGCAACTTGGCAGCCTGAAAATGACCTTACTCATACTTAGGATACTGTTAGGGATTTCTACAAAGCTTATCCTAGTACTCTAAGATGACTAAACATTCTAAAAGAAACCTTTAGAGACTTTAACACTTTACTTAAGTAAAATAGCCTCTAGATTCAGTTGTCCAGAACATACAACCTAAGGAGGGAGGTGATGTTAGGATTGTAGGATTGGACCTATTTCATTTTCTTTATATCTCTGTCAGTTTTGTGAAAAACCAACATTACTACTAGATTTTCATAATTCTTAATATCTTATCTATTGTTCTACAAAGTTTCATAAAGATCATCTTAGTATTGAGTGTAGGAGAGAGCTACAGAGACACAAGGTAGTGTGTACAATTATAATACAGCTAATCTATTTCTTGCCTAATATAGTAACTTGTGCCTCTTTTGTATAATGGCCTCTTAGTTTATATTCTCTAATACACAACACTCTGTTAATTCTTCCTAGCCTCTAATGCACCTGCTAACTTTACAATATTTGTTTTTATTATTTCTTTGATCTTATTCTCAAGTTTCATTCCTTACTTTACTCTTATTATTTAGTTATTATAAAAAGTAGTCTATAAATATAGTAGTTCCTTAGTTTTTTGACTCTTCTTATATTCCTACTTGTTCTCCTAACATAAATCCTAGCTAGTAGCTTTAGGAATATAGTTGAATCAAGGGCTACAGGTCTACATTTGTAGTTTGAGAGTGTTATTAACTTAGAGAACACATCTCTCCTAACAACTAAAACTATTGTTTGAATCTGAGAGGATCCTGAGAAGGAAGCTAAGAGGACAGGAACCTAGAGCTAGTGTCTGGAACATCCCCTAATAAATTACTACTTGTTCTGAAGAGAATATACAGGTTGTACAGTCTTGTTGTTTAAGAGAGTAAGTATATACACTAACATTTCCTTATTAACCTCTCTCTTTCAACAAGGACAGACTTATATCCTTAACTGTAAACTCAGTTAAGATCATCCCTACTTAATACTATAAACAAACTACTAAGTAGTAAACAGGACTAGGTAGTGTTCCAAATGTTCTAAGTTCTTAGAACACAGAGGTAGTAGGTTGGATTGTACAGATTTAGACTCAGATAAAGTACAAAGAGAAGAATCAAAAGAAACAAGAGAACTATCTACTTTTGTTTTTAACTTTTTCTTTGTTAATAAATAATTTTCTTAGTTTACTTTATTTACTTTATTTATTTCTAATCCTATAGTGTCTATTGAATCAAAAGTGACTGTTAATAAATCCAAGTTATAGCCCTTCAGTACTGTATTTACTGTTAGGCCTCTACAAAATCCTAGAGTATATAGTTAGAGTCTAAGAGTTCTAAAGTAACTTCTAGAACTGTAGAGAAGGCTTCTCTCTACAAGTCCTACTTGTTACTCATTATTACTCTAATAACCTAACAGATATACTGTTACTTCTATAGACAGTCCTTAATTTAGTACTCTAACTTTCTGTAAGTAAAGTATACTCCTTACTTTTAGGCTTCTCTAATATTCATTAGAACAGATTAATTACAAATTATAGGCAGATTAATCTGAGAGCTCAGAACTGTTAGAGTCAAATGTATATGAGAGTGTTTTGTACAGACTTAACACATTAAGCTACAGTTTAGTTAAAGGAAATAGTACAAGTCTTCTACTTAGTATAAGTAGTCAGTTCTAATATTACTCTAAGAATTTTGTTAACCAGTTCTGAGTAAAGAGCTTTTTCAAGTATTCTAATAAGAACATTATCAAACCTGAGTGTAAATCCTACCTTCTAGGCCAGGATATTAAACTCTTAAAAGAAGGTATTAGTAGAATGTTTACTCTATTATAAAGATACAAGCTTGTTCTACACATTATACCTCTTATTCAAATTAATAAAGGAAGCTTAAAGTTACCTTATAAATTCTGAGTACAACTTATTGTTCTAAAGTCAGATCAGACTTCTAATCTAATAACCTTCAATCTAGTTTTAAGCTTAGATGACCATATTACCTTTCTTTATAAAGGAGAGGACAAATAGGACACAATTAAGATCTGAGAATAGATTAGTTAAAGTAGTAGTTATGTATAACTTAACTTAGTACTAAAAGTCCTTAAAGTACTACCTATTAAAGTCTAAAGGGTAGGTTACATACACTTTCTTTCTAGAACAGGTAGTAGGCTCTAGAACAATCAGAACAGGTTCTGACTAAGCTAGGAGTACATAGTTAGTAAAGGCCTCTTAAATAAAGGTCTGTACATATTAAGCTAAGTCTACTTACAACTACTAATCAGGTAGGACAGTAGGGGTAGTAGTTAGCTTAGGAGAGTCTATGTCTATACTATAAAGAGATCAATACTAAACTAAAAAGGGTCATGAATAGAAGAAGAGTAGTAAAAGTTTAAAAGGGTTTAGAAAGCTTAAAATTTAAAAATGTAAAAGAGTCAGAACAAAGAGAAAAGATTAGTACAATAGTAAATACTAATACTTGAAATGTAAGACAATTGTAGGGTAGTAATAGGTAGTCTTGATCTAATGTTAGTAACAGTATAGAGGGGATCTGAAGACTCAGTAAGGGGACCTAAGCTATAACTATTCTATACAATAGAAATAACAGGATACAAGTACTAGAACATAGTTAGAACTTGTAGAACAGACAGAGTGTTACAATCCTCTACTCTCTTACCTTCAGTTCCAAGGGTTCTACACCCTTCTATACTGGAACTCAGGACTTCTGTCCCTTAGGGGTACTGTCTATAGACTATATGTGTGCTGACTCTTACTACTACCCTTCCTTACTTTATCATTCCATTCCTTTGACCACTCCTTCATTCTCTGTTCATTCTATAGTCTCTTACCCTTTGTCCATCCCTTCATTCTTTGTACCTTTATCTTTAACATTCCTTTCTTTCATTCTTCATGGCTTATCATTCTTAGTAGCTCA
>NW_006760388.1:3221970-3234950 GCF_000271605.1 Fomitiporia mediterranea MF3/22
CATTCTGTATTTCTGTTGTGTAGGATAGTTGTAGCCTAGGTCCCCTTACTGAGCCTTTAGGTCCCCTCTACACTGTTGCTGACACAGAGAGAGAGAGTAAGACAAGTATAGAGTATATAGAGTAAGTTTAAGAGTACAGAACTACTTAGAGTAGACAAGATTAAGACTATAGGACTAGTCTGATCTTATATATATATATATATATATACTAAACTATACAAGAGTACTCAGAGAATAATAAGCTATAAAGAATAAAGGGTGAAAGGGTTAAAGATATGTAAACAAAGAATAAAGGGGTGGATAAAGGGTAAGAGTAACAAGGTAAAGAGGGATAATAGTAAGAGCTATTATAAGGATTATTCTACATATAGTCTATATATAGTACACTTGAGAGATAGAAGTCCTGAGTTCTAGTACAGAAGGGTACAGAACTGGCAGAACTGAGAGTGTAAGAGTAGCAAACTGTAACACTAATAGAGTTAGTAAACACACTAATAAGACAGTAAACCAGCTTCTTAGATTCTATATAGACTGACAGTAACAGGGATAGAAGTTTAGACTTTCATAAGTCTGTTTCTACATTATAAACTTAGTAAATACATTTACTAGATACTCTCTGTTCTAGCTCTAATACAGATCTACCCTCTACATAGTTCTACTACTTGTTCTACTCTTAGAACTGTCAGAACTACATACTTTAGAAGTAGAGACAGAGGATTTTGTAGTCTAAATCTACTAACAGGTTGTAAATACTTAGAACTAGCTGTTAGTAGTAAAAATACAGTAGGCCTACTATGTAAACTAGTATTAGGTAGAAGAGGATTGGTTCTAAGTAGGAGACTAAGTAATGTTATTAACTTAGAACTGTTATTAGAACTACTAAGTAAATACTCTAAGTTAAACTACTAAGTTTATACTTAAGTGTTAGTAACAGTATAGAGGGGACCTGAAGGCTTAGTAAGGGGACCCAGGCTACAACTATCCTACACAATAGAAATACAGAATGTAAGTACTAGAACATAGTCAGAACTTGTAAAACAGACAGAGAGAGAGAGTGAGACAAGAGTAGAGTATATAGAGTGAGTCTAAGAGTATAGAACTACCTAGAGTAGACAAGATCAAGACTCTAGGACTAGTCTGATCTCATACACCTATATATACTAAACTACACAAGAGTACTCAGAGAGTATAAGCTACTAAGAATGATAAGTTATAAAGAATAAAAGAAAGGAAGGTCAAAGATAAAGGTACAAAGAATGAAGAGATAGACAAAGGGTAAGAGACTATAGAATGAACAAGGAATGAAAGAGTGGTCAAAGGAACAGAATGATGAAGTAAGGAAGGGTAATAGTAAGAGTCAGCCTGTATATAGTTTATAAACAGTACTTCTAAGAGACAGAAGTCCTGAGTTCTAGTATAGAAGGGTGTAGAACCCTTAGAACTAAAGGTGTAAGAGTAGAGAACTATAACATTACCCCTTCTCTAAAACCAATTATCCTGATTAGTAAACATTAGGCTCAGTTAGTGACTCAAGTATAAGTTAGAACAGTAGGGTTTGAAAATCTGTAAGGTAGAGTTGACACAGAGCACTCAGATGAAGTTAATAGAAGTCTCAGATTGTCTTAGTAGTATAAGTAAGATTCTTAGCAGGTTCCTAAGTACATTCTTCAACTAAGTATCCTTTCTAGTAAATAAGGAACTTGAGTTTTCTATGTACTAGCTTAGTATCAACTACATACTCTACTTTGTATTCTGGTTCAGAACTGATGAGTTCTAGTAAAAGTAGTAAGGGTCTTTGTTGTAAAGGGAAAACTGGATTATAGTACTGAGACAATAGAACCTTGTTAAACACTAGGTGTATGTACTTCTATATTACTAGAAGCTAGAGTTTGTAGACAGAGGTACTAACCTTCTTTTCAATAATGAAGGGTCTGAAACACTTGTTGTCCAACTTCTTCATTAGACAGTCTATAGTCAGATTAGTAGTTTCTAGTATAACTTTGTTACTAGACTAGTAATTCTTGACTACAGACCTCTTCTAATCATAGTTCTACTTTATAACCTATACTATCTTCTCTAAAAAAGCTTGTGTGTCTTTCCTAGTCTTACACATCTGTTCTACAAAGTCTGTTACAGATTTAGAACTACTGTTCTAGTTTGGAACTGTCCCCTAGTACAGATGTCTTCTATAGTTGAGGAAGAATAGAGACTGTCCTGTTATAGAGTGTTACTAGTTATTGTACACAAATTCTGTCAGAGCTAACTATTCAGACTAGTCTGACTACTAATGATTAATGAACATCTAGAGATAGAGCTTAATCTCCTGATTGACTTACTCAGTTTAGTTATTAGTCTGTGAGTAATATATAGTAGAAGGATTCCCTTGAATTCTGAGAAGTGTGTATAAGTCCTGTATGAATTTTGACTTAAATTACAGTCTACAATTGTGAATGAGCTTCTGAGGGAGTCTGTACAACTAGAAGACATGATTCTAATAGATACACACTATACTTTTAGAAGTGAGTTCTGTTTAGGTTAGAACCATATAGACTTGCTTAGAGAATCAGTTAACAATTATACAGATAGTGTTGTAACTCTAAGACTCAGGTAGCTCACTAATCAGGTCTACTAAGACTTCTTCCTAAAGGTGATCTAGAATCTAATGTAGATGTAAGGAAGCCTAAACTCTTGTCTAGTAGGCCTTAGTCTATTAGTACATATTGTAACTAGTTATATACTTTAGAATTTCCCTCTACATTCCTAGCTACTAGTAGTTCTAAGTAATGAGTTCCTGTGTTTTGTGTTAGTCTAAATGTTCTACAGTCAGATTATTATAATAAGCTCAGACAATGTCCTCCTACAGCTTCTAATCCTTTAGAATGTACAGTTAGTCTTTCTAGTAAACTTGTCCATCCTTATTCTCCTCCTAATCCCTAGCCTGCTTCTCTAACTACTTTACTACAACCTAGTCCTGTGTGTGTTTTAAAGCTTACTATATATAAGTAATAAAGTCAACATTCTCAGATTTGAGTCAGATCTCTCAGATTGTCTCAGATGTGAAATGGGAATTGTTTAGAAGAACAAGATTTTTGTTATTATTCTCCCCCCTTTCATAACCTACTTGTCTTAAAAGTAAATCAGCTTTTGTTATTTACATTCTAAGTTTGTAGGTTAGTACAAAGTTGTAGTTCTATAGTTCTAACATCTAATAGGTCTAGTAGTAGTTGAGCTTCTGAGGCACCTAGAAGTACTAGAGATTAAGGTAATTACTCTAAATCTTAAACTTCTGTACAGTACTAAGAAGATATTAATACTACTCCTTTAGGGAACAGACAATTATAAGGAGTTCCTTATTATAGATAGAGTAGTTCTGTTCTGTTATAGAGAGGGATTCTGATCAGAACACTATCAGACACTACTTTCTGTCAATAAACTAGAGTAGTACTACTCTATTTGTAAAGTCAGAAGAGTTGGCTTTGACTCAGAACTTGTTTGTAACTGTTAGAACTGCTAATATAGACTTACTAGTAATAGCTTACTTGAGAGACTCAAACACAGACTACTACTGATCCCTCTATTACTAAGGAACATCTTTGCTAGTGAGATCATAAAGGGGCTAAACAATAGTACTAAAGCTTTGAATAAAGTGTTAGTAGTAGTTTACAAACCTAAGAAACACTTAGACCTGTTTCAGGTTCTGAGATTGTAACTAGTTCCAAACTATAGTTACCTTTACTAGATTTATACAGACCTCTCCTCTACTAATTATAAAGCTCAGATAATCTACTGACTCCTGTACAAAAGAACACTTTACTTCTTAGAGAAACAGTTTATTATTTTAGAGCTATTATAGAACTACTCAGATTAGTTAGTAATAATACTCAACTGTCTGGGTGAAGATTAGAATGTTGTCCAGATACACACTAATATACTCTGAGTTAATCAGATCTGTAAGAATGTGATTCATAAATGACTAGAATGTTGTAAGTAAGTTGGTTAGTCTGAAAAACATTATAGTTGGTTCATACAATTTGTAATTAGTTTAGAACACAGCCTTCTACTCATCTCTGTCTTAGATTCAAATGTTATTGTATCCCTATTAAATGTTCAACTTAGTAAAAACCCTGAATGTATGTGTCTTATTAATGAGCTTCTGAATCAGAGGGAGTAGGTACTTGTTTTTAACAGTACCTTTATTAAGACAATAATAATCCTAGACTAGACAGAGCTTCCTATCTTTCTTTTTGACAAAGAAGAAAGGGGAGTCTATAAGGGACTTTAAGGGTCAGATCTGGCCATTCTAAAGATTTTCCTGAAGGAACTTGTCAAGTACCTTCTACTTGTCTCTGTTAAGTAGGTAGACCTTACAATCCTTAGGTTGGAAACTCTTAGTCAATTTGATTGTATAGTTCTAGAGGTAGTATTCAGGAAGCTGGTTGAATTCCTCTTTACTAAAGACTTTGAGAAACTCTCAGACAAAATCCAGCAGGCTGAGTCTACATACATTCTAGAGTAGAGTCATTCTGAGAGGGTTCTAAACTAGTTCTGTCTCAGACATTCTTTAGATTAACTCTGTTCTGCTTTAATTAGAATATGTGTTCACATATTTATCCTAGTTAAAGAAGAACAACTAGTTGCCTTTATTAGAACTGTTAGTAATATTAGAAGTGTCTACATTCACTCAGGACAGTAGTGTAAGATAGTTGTAAGACTTAGAACACTAATTGAATGTGAGTGTTTACTCTAACTAGTTAATAGTAGGGTTGTAAGCCTTAAGCTATTCAAATTCAATAAAGATGTTTGTCTTTCTAAGATTAGTAACTCTGAACTCAATACTTTCCTTATAATCCCAAATAGTCATCTGTAGTTGGACAAACTTAGTAATTCAACTATTCTAGTTTAGGGTTCTGTCTATATTATATACTAGGATTAGAAGTGGAACATATTAAGTAGGGAGATAGTGTTCCTATACAAAAGTCTTATTAATGTACAAACTAGTGTATCTACTGTCTACTAGAGCCATTATTCAGATCTGAGAGGATCCTAAGAAGGGAGCTAAGAGGACAAGGACTTAGAGCTAATGTCTAGAGTATTCTCTAATAAATTATTATTTGTTCTAAAGAGAATGTACAGCTTGTGTAACCTTGTTATTTAAGAGAGTAAGTATATGTACTAACATTTCCTTATTAACCTCTCTCTTTCAACAAGGACAGACCTATGTCCTTAGCTGTAAACTCAGCTAAGACTATCCCTACTTAATACTATAGACAATGTAGTACTGAAGGGCTATGACTCAGATTTTTTAACAGTCACTTTTGATTCAATAGACACTGTAGGATTAGAAGTAAATAAAGTAAGAAAAGTAGAAAAAGTAGAAAAAGTAGAAAAAGTAAATTAACAAAATTATTTATTAAAAAGAAAAAAGTCAAAAACAAAAGTAGATAGTTCTCTTATTTCTTCTGATTCTTTTGATTCTTCTCTTTACACTTTATCCAAGTCTAAATCTGTACAATCTGACCTACTACTTCTGTGTACTAAGATCTTAGAACATTCAGAACACTATCTAGCCCTGTTTACTACTTAGTAGTTTCACTGTTGAGTCTCTACAAAATTCTAGAGTATATAGTTAGAGTCTGAGAGTTCTGAGGTAACTTTTAGATTTGTAGAAAAGGCTTCTTACTACAAATCCTACTTGTTACTCATTATTACTCTAATGACCTGACAGATATACTGTTACTTCTACAGGCAGTCCTTAATTTGGTGCCCTGACTTTCTGTAAACAAAGTATACTCCTTACTTTCAGACTTCTCTAATGTTTATTAGAACAGATTAATTGTAAATTATAAGTGGATTGATCTGAGGGCTCAGAACTGTCAGAGCTGAATGTATGTGTGAGTGTTCTATACAGACTTGACACATCCAAGCTACAGCTTAGTCAAAGGAAATGGTGTGTATCTTCTACTCAGTGTAAGTAATCAGTTCTAGTATTATTCTAAGAATCTTATTAACTAGTTCTAGGTGAAGAGCTTTTTCAAGTATTCTAATAAGGACATTATTAAACCTGAGTGTGAATCCTACCTTCCAGGCCAGGATATTGAACTCCTGAAAGAAGGTATTAGTAGAATGTTTGCCCTGTTATAGAGACACAAGCTTGTTCTATATATTATACTTCTTATTCAGATTAATAAAGGAAGTATAGAGCTACTTTATAAATTCTGAATACAACTCATTATTCTAAAGTTGGATCAGACTTCCAATCTAATAGTCTTTAATCCAGTTCTAGGCCTATGTGGCCACATTGCCTTCCTTTATAAAGGAGAGGACAAATAGAATACAATTAAGATCTGAGAATAGATTAGTCAAAGTAGTAGCTATGTATAGTTCAACTTAGTACTGAAAGTCCTTAAAGTACTACCTATTAAAATCTGAAGGGTAGGCTACATACACTTTCTTTCTAGAATAGGTTGCAACTTCTGAAACAATTAGAATAGGTTCTGAGAGGGCTAGAGGCACATAGTTAGTAAAAGCCTCTTAGATAGAGATCTGTATGTATTAAGTTAGGTCTGCTTGTAACTACTAATCTAGTAGGACAGTAAGGGTAGTAGTTAGTATAAGAGGGTCTATGTTTACACTACAAAGGAATCAGTACTAAACTAAAAGGAGTAATAAATAGAAGAAGGGTGGCAAAAGTTTAAAAGGGTTTAGAAAGTTTAAAGTTTAAAAATGTAAAAGGGTTGAGACAACAAAAAGAGATTGACACAATAGTGAGTACTAATACCTGAAATGTAGGAGAGTTGTAGGGTAGTAATAGGTAGTCTTAATCTAATGTTAGTAACAGTATAAAGGGGACTCAAAGGCTTAGTAAGAGGACTTAGGCTACAACTATTCTACATAATAGAAATACAGAATACAAGTACTAGAATGTAGTCAGAACTTGTAGAACAGATAGAGAGAGAGAGTGAGACAAGAGTAGAGTATATAGAGTAAGCTTAAGAGTACAGGACTATCTAGAGTAGACAAGATTAAGACTCTAGAACTAGTCTGATCTTGTATACTTATATATACTAAACTACACAAGAGTACTCAGGGAGTATAAGCTACTAAGAATGATAAGCTACAAAGAATAAAAGATAGGAAGGTCAAAGATAAAGGTACAAAGAATGAAGGGATAGACAAAGGGTAAGAGACTATAGAATGAACAAAGAATGAAAGGGTGGTCAAAGGAAAGGAATGATGAAGTAAGGAGGGGTAGTAGTAAGAGTTAGTATGTATATAGTTTATAAACAGTGCCTCTAAGGGACAGAAGTTCTGAGTTCTGGTACAGAAGGGTACAGAACCCTCAGAACTAAAGGTGTGAGAGTAGAGAACTGTAACATTAAGTATAATAGACTGTACTTTATTATTATAGTAAATCTAGACAAATCTAAGTATACTTTAGAACTTCTGGATTCAAATCAGACCTTTCTAGAATTCTATTCAAGCTAACTCAAGTGTTACATTCTAAATAATAACTTTCTGTTCTTAAACTAAGCTCTTATATACTTTAAATCTGTTAATAATACAGACAAAATCTATAAAGTCTCTTACATTATTAACTAGTACTACTAAGGTAGAGGTTAGTAATATGTTATTAAATAGGAAGGATAGGGTGAACAGGGAAGAGAATAGAAATCTGAGTCTAAGCTTTAGAACTCTACTCTAAACATTTTATATATATAGTTAGACCTTTACTTACACAGACAGTAATAGTAGTTTAGAGAGGGGAAGGGTGTAAGCCTACTATACAGCTTACTACACTTCTAAGGGTTCTAAGGGTTCTGTTCCAGAACTCTCTCATACAGTCTTAGACTATACATATAGTTCCTAATCCTGAGCTATACATATAGTCTCCTTTTTCACTTGTATTATATGTTTCTTTAGTCTAAGCTACTTTCCTTTCTTCTCTAGTATATAAAGCTTATGTTTACACCTTTGTCCTGTCAGTCTTTGTGTGTCTAGTAATCTTTAAGCTTAGTGTTTAGTACTCTACCAGTACTGTTCCAAATACCTTATCAAATAAGAAGGATAGGGTAAACAGGGAAGAGAGTGAAAATCTGAGTCTAAACTTTAGAACTCTACTCTAGACATTTTATATATATAGTTAAACTTTCACTTATACAAGTAGTAGTAGTAGTTTAGAGGAGGGAAGGGTGTAAGCCTACTGTACAGCTTACTACAGTTCTGAGGGTTCCAAAAGTTCTGTCCTAGAACTCTCTCATACAGTCTTAAACTATATATACAGTTTCTAGTCCTAAGCTTTAAGCTACTTATTCTTAGTTCTAATTCTAGACTATACATATAGTTTCCTTTTTTACTTGTATTACACTTTTCTTTAGTCTGAACCACCTTCCTTTCTTCTCTAGTATATATAACTCATGTCTATACCTTTGTTACACCAGTTCTTGTTTACTAACTATAACAAAAGTGTGTCTTATTATATATTCTCAGTTCTTGTTTACTAACTGTAACAAAGATACCTTTGTCCTGTCAGTCTTTGTGTGTCCTACAGTCTCAGAGCTCAGTATTCAGTACTCCACCAGTACTATTCCACAATAATCCTTAACACTACTAACTGTCTTCTCCCTACTCTTAACAACAACTTTGTTAAGCTTAAAAGTAGTATATATTTAAGTAATTGATTTGAAACCACTATCAGACTAGTTGCTTATACTCTTCTAGTATTCAAAACATTCAACCAGCTTTGTATTGTCTATAAGAGTCCATTTTGCCTTCTGACAAACAGTAGGGTGAGTAATTGGTTTGTTCTCCTTATTAGTATGTGAATTTCTTGTAGGGAGCATATATACAGGCAGATTTGACAGATTTCAAGATTACTGGTTAGAATCCAAAGCTTGGATTGGCAAAAGTAAAGCAGAATACAGGTAGAGCAGTATACTACAAAGAAAAAAGAAAGAAAGAAAGAGGAGTAGTGACAAGGAAAGCTGGAGAGCATAGTGTACAGGGTAGGAGTAGTAAGAGCCAAGCAATGTCACACTATCACCAAACCAGACGTGCTCCCAAACACGTCTGATGGTTGATGGTTTGCAACCACCAGTCACACAACCAGTGGTTGAGAATTTGGCAGGCACTGGTCGCACGACCAGTGCAACCGAGCAGGGCCTTAGTAACTTACAGTAAAGCAGAGGTGTATAAATCATGACAGATCGAGGCGATCACGTGACACTATCGGTATGTGCCGAAGAGGCAGATTCGCGTGTTGTGTCTATATAAGTCTTCGAGCCACCAACACAGGCCACTATCAGACACTATGAATACTGCTGCGGCTGAGCGGTGAGTTTTTCTCTCATACTTTTACCATGCCACCGTCTACACGATCCAATAGAGCTTCTCACGCACCAAACCTCGAGTCGTACGTCCCTTTCCTCCGTCTCACTGTCAATATGCCTACTAATATATCATTGCAATATCAAGCTTAATTGAAGGGTATGTCCCTCGCACCGACTGCACTGCGTCTTCACCCTCCCACTGAAACATCTCTGCAGAAAGGAACTCAATACGACCGATCGTTCTGGTAGTGAACCACCACGTTCCACTCGTGACAATCAGCACGCACGGAAACCACCTAGTAAAGCTTCCGTGAAGACCAGGTAAGATTGATATACTTTCTACCCGTCAAGCTGCTTATGCACAATTGTCTCCAGAGCATCGAGTTGTGTTTCTTCTCTTTCCGCTTCCGTGTAAGTATCCCGTTTTCTGCGACTTCAACACTCTTATCCGTATCCTAAGGCTTTGTCGTACGCCAAAAAAATGGGAGGATTGGGCCACTCTCCATAAGGTTCGCTATGATGATGAAGACTGGGAGAACGACGAATTCAAAAATTTTTTGGACTCACTCAAATACCCAGATTGGATTCTTGGAGAAGAAGTAAGGCATCACTATCTGCCGGTCCAGTTGCAATGACTAACAAGGCTGATAGGTAATGTCTATAATTGACGACTTGGTATCTCACTTTCCAAAAGGTGCAGAGGCTCAACACCAGTTTAGTAGGTGGCGCGATCAACTGGGTCGCGACAGGACTGAACCCGGCGACAAATATCGATTTGCAGCCTTGCTGCCAATTCTTGTCAATGCTTGGATGTCTACGTCATTCCAAGCCAATCCAGTGGTAAACGAAGTATCAAACCGCAGAGGCACGGATACTATGATTGAGCTTGCGTTTCAACTTCGTCGTGGGGCCGACCACATATGGAGGTACTTATAGTATTGCATTATTAGCTTGCACTACCGTACATTTACACTATTACCTAGGGCTGAAGTAGATATGGTCCTGCCTGGTACACCAGACTGTGTTCGAGCTGATGCAGTCGCAGCATTAAACCTACCAGAAGATTGGACCGATTTCTTGGGAGAATTAAACAATCGATACGTGTTCTCATGGGCATGGACTGTAGAATTGATCGATCTGCCAGAGTCGACTGTCACATTTAGCTACGAGGCTAAAGTGGACGACTTCAAAGTTGTGTTACGTCAAGTCCAACTTACCATGTTTTCAAGCCAGCTGCATAGGCGGGCTCTCGGTCTCGAGGACGGACCAGTATTTGGTGCTACTTTCAACAAGAATATTCTTCGGTTTTATGTGTCAAACTGGGAGAATGACACAGTGGTGCGTATCCCCTTCTCTTCATTTAATGCGTGCTCATTTTACGTAGGTTGTACGGCGGATCTTGGGTCCATTTATCCTTACAAACTTTCGCCGCTTCATCGAGTGCTACTTTGTGCTTTGTGCAATCTCAGATTTTCAGTCCTTGCGGTTCGCAAATGAGATGAAGCGTTGGGACGAAATTCGAGATCAGCAACGGACAAAGCTACGCAACTCGGCGGCTAAGCCCTGGCGAAAAGGTGGCAAAGAGAACAACAAAGGTGGCCGCCACACGAACAACAGCAACCAAGATCGTGGAGACGAAACCGACGCAGGCGAAATGGAGCTAGATGAAGCGGATCAAGACGATGGAGAGGTTGACGTTGGAACTTCAAGGCAGCAAGAGATAAAATTTTTGGAAGACAGACTCAATGGAGGCGATTTGCCTCCCAAAGACGGGTACCCATTGGCCGAAGTATACCGCTATATTTTCGATCACAATCCGAACTTTCAGTCACGTTGCCACGTACCATCTGTATCAGAATGGGCGAGAGAGTCGAGCCAGTTTGTTGGACATTACGAGGATACCAATTCGGACTTGATAGAATATACCATGGGTGAGGACGTGGCAGCGTCTGTAGATGCGGTTTCGTCTGCTGACACGAGCGACGAAATGGAATGTGATGAGTCCCATCCTAACGAGAATGTTGCCGTCGTCGATAGTAACGAAGAGTTGGGCAATGGATTAGTGGACAGCATGGTTTCCCCACTTGGTCATCCGGACGAGTTCAGTGCGAAGACAGGTCAACCCCGCATTGGACTTGAAAAGTCCACATACAATACATTTACAATGAGTGGAAATAGTTACGCAGCGTAGCTCGTGTGTTGTACTAAACGAATTTAATCAATTATATCACTATATAATATACTGTACAGCGTGTGTCTGATTTATTATTTCTTCATTTAGTTCTTCGGGCTTCGGGGTAAGATTTCTCGTTTAAATATGTCAGGTCTTTAATGCAGGCATCTTTTTGGCGTTCTTGCTGGCTTCGCTTATCACATTTCTGCATTTCATGAATCTTCAACTTTAAGAGTAAATGTACAGCTCGCACTTTCGTCTATAACTATAAGTACTGCCATAATTACTGTTTTCAAGCACTATACACTACATATATCATTTATCAGAAAAACAGGTCCTTCACATGGGGCATTTCACAATTTCTTACCTTAAGAAATAACTTACATAATGATAAACATTATTTGTAATTTAGTTTACCATTTTTGGTTGGCAGAAACTCTGAACAGAATTTAAAATTTTCATTATACAAAAACTAGAAATTAATTTTAACATTTCCCTATTTGTAAAATCTTTAAATAAATGGAGATAATAATTTAAAACATAATTTAAAGTTTTTCCTATAGCAAAATTATAAATTTTCTTTCAGGTTTAGTAACAAGAAAAATTTGAAATTTCTTTTATAATATTAAATTGAATGAAATTTTAAAATAAATTTAAAATTTTACTTGAGAGAGAAATGCTATAAAGAATTTAAAATTATTAGAGTAGGCAATCAGTGGGCAATTAATGAGTAAGTAATAGGCAAGTAATGGGCAAGCAATAGGCAAGCAATAGGTAAGTAATAGGTAAGTAATAGGCAAGCAATAGGCAAGCAATAGGCAAGCAATAAGTAATTAGTAGGCAATCAACAGGCAATCAACAGGCAACTACTAAATGAAGCAAAAATGTCTTCATTTAGTAGTCACCTGTTGATTGCCTGTTGATTACCTACTGATTGTCTATTACTTACTTATTACTTGCCTATTACTTACCTATTAATTACCTATTAATTGCCTACTAATTGTTTACTAACTGTCTACTTTGAAATAATTTTAAATTTTTTTTAGTATTTCTTCTCTAGGTAAAATTTTTAATTTCTTTTAATATTTTATAAGATTTAATATTATAAATGAAATTCTAAATGTTTTTTGTCTTAAAATTTGAAAGAAAATTTATAATTTTGTTTTAAAAGAAACTTCAAATTATGTTTTAAATAATTATTCTCATTTATTTCAAGATTTCACAAATAAAGATATGCCAAAATTAATTTATAGTTTTTGTCTAAAGAAATTTTTAAATGTTGTTTACAATTTCTATTAACCAAAAATGGTAAATTAAATTATGAATTATATTTAACATTATGTAAGTTATTTTTTAAGGTAAGAAATTGTGAAATGCCTGATGTGCCTTCACATAGGGCATTTCACAATTCCTTACCTTAAAAAATAACTTACATAATGATAAACATTATTTGAAATTTATTTTCCCATTTTTGACCAGCA
>NW_006760388.1:3235226-3252041 GCF_000271605.1 Fomitiporia mediterranea MF3/22
AAATTTCTTTATTACTAGTACAGAGGAATAACAAAAAATTCAAAAGAAATTTTCTAATTTTGTTTTGAAATTATGTTTTAGATTATTATCTCTATTTATTTTAAGATTTCACAAATGAAGAAATGTTAACAATAATTTCTAGTTTTTGTATAAAGAAAGTTTTAAATTTTGTTTATAATTTTTGCTGGTCAAAAATGGGAAAATAAATTTCAAATAATGTTTATCATTATGTAAGTTATTTCTTAAGGCAAGAAATTGTGAAATGCCCCATGTGCTTGTCAGGATATCGTGCCATCACGTGAATAATCGGAATGCGCTGAATTTCAATTTCGCGTGTTGTGTCTATCTAAATAAGTCTTCAAGCCACCATCACAGGCCACAATGTCTATCAGACACTATGAATTCTGCCGCGGCTGAGGGTGAGTTTCTTGCATTTCTTTCGCCATGGTACCAAAGTACTCAGGATTCAGTACACCCTCAAAATCACCAAATCTCGACTCATACGTCTCTTCCCTCTGTCTCGATGTAGTGCATACTAATAAATCATTGCAATGTCCAGCGTAATTGAAGAGTATGTCCCTTGCACCGACTGCACTGCGACTTCACCCCCTCCCCTCCCCTACTGAGACATCTCTGCAGAAAGCAACTCAGTACGACCGATCGTTCTGGTAGTGAACCACCACGTTCCACTCGTGACAATCATCATGCACGGAAACCACCTAGTAAAGCTTCCGTGAAGACCAGGTAAGATTGATATACTTTCTACCCCGTCAAGCTGCTTACACACAATCGTCTCCAGAGCATCGAGTCGTGTTTCTTCTCTTTCCGCTTCCATGTAAGTATCCCGTTTTCTGTGACTTCAAGGGTCTCATCCGTATCCCTAGACTTTGTCGTACGCTGAAAACTTGGGAGGAATGGGCCACTCTCCATAAGATTCGCTTTATTGAAGAAGATTGGAAGAACGATGAATTCAATAATTTCATGAAGTCACTCAAATACCCGAGCTGTATTCTGGAGGAAGACGTAAGGCATCTATATTCTACCCCTCCCCCCAAACACATACACACACACATACAGTAATTAACAGGCCTACTAGGTAATACGTATGGTTGATGCCTGGCTACATCACCTTCCAAATGGTGAACAAGTTCAACGCGAGTTTAGTAGTTGGCGCGATCGGCTGAATAGCGACAAGATCGAGCTTGGTGACAAATATCAATTTGCGATGTCGCTACCAATTCTTCTTTATGCTTGGAAGACTGCCTTAATCCACGCTGAACCAAAGATAAACGAAGCGTCAAATCGCCGAGGCGCAGATATTTTAATTGAGCTTGCGTTTCAAAGTCGTCCCGGGGGCCGACTCTATATGGAGGTGCTTATAGCTCTGCATTACTGAATTTACATGCTGTACATTTAAATTTACATTATTATCTAGGGCTGAGGTAGATATGATTCTGCCAGGCCACCCGGATACTGTTAAAGCCGATGCTGTCGCATCACTAACCCTGCCGAGGGAGTGGACAAAACTCATGGGGCGACTTCGTAATCAACACGTGTTCTCATGGGCATGGTGTGAGAAATTGACCAAGTTGCCAGCATCGATTGTCACATTAGGTTTCGAGGCAAAAGTGGACGATCCCAAAGTTGTGTCTCGTCAAGTCCAACTTACCATGTTCTCAAGCCAGCTGCACCGGCGGGCTCTCGGTCTCACGGATGGACCAGTATTTGGCACTGTCCTTAGCGACAATAAACTTCATTTTTATGTCTCAGTTTGGGAGAATGATACAGTAGTGCGTATCATTTTGTGCTCTTTTAATATGTGCTTATTTTATGTAGGTTGTGCGATGGGTGAATGACATATTTGAGCTCACAGAGTTTGGCCGCTTCATCGAGTGCTACTTCTTTCTCTGCGGAATCTCAGAATTCCAGTCCTCGTGGCTCAAAAACGAGATGAAGCGTTGGGACGAAGATCGAGATAAGCAAGAGACAAAGCTACGGGAGTCGGCGACTAATCCCTGGCGAAAAGGTGGCAAAGAGAACAACAAAGGTGGCCGCCACGCGAACAATAGCAACCAAGATCGTGGAGACGAAAACGATTTGGGCGAGGTAGAGCCAGACGAAGCGGATCAAGACGATGAAGAGGTTGACGTCGGAACTTCAAGGAAGCACGATATAGAGCTTTTGGAAGATAGAATCAATAGAGGCGATTCGCTTCCCAAAGACGGTTACCCATTGACGGAAGTATCCCGCTATATTTTCGATCACAATCTGAAGTTTCAGTCACGTCGCCACGTACCATCTGTGTTGGAATGGGCGAGAGATTCAAGCCAGTTTGTTGGATATTACGAGGAGCGGATTCGGACTTGTTAGAATATACCACGGGCGAGGATGTAACCGCGTCCGCGGAGCCGGTCTCGTCTTCCGGCTTGAAAATTCCACGTGCAGTGCACTTACAATAAGTGCGAATGGTTGCACAGTGTAGTTCGTGTGCTTTTACTGAACAGATTAAATCAATTATATCTCCATCCTGCACAATGTCTGTTTGATTTAATAGTCCTTCTGTTGGTCGTCCAGCCTCCAGGGTGATTTTTCTCATTTAAATATGTCAATCTTTTAATGTAGGCATCTTTTTAGTGCTTACTAGTTATGCTTACCACAGTTGTGCATTTTGTGAATTTTCAACTTTAAGAGCAAATGTACAGCTTGCAAGTTTTACTAGAGTAACATCACTCTAGTAAAAGGTATATAAGGAGGCCAGTTTAGCCCTTAAAAGATAGTGTTATCAACTTAAGTTACCTAGTACTCAGAAGTACTCTACTACTAACCTACTAGGCTATACTTGCAGCTTGACTAAAGTAGGACTCCTCTACCCTCTCACTCTACAAGTCTACAAGTCTTACTCTCTATACTCTATTCTGTTACTATTCCTAAGGATTAGGACTAGTAAAGTGAGTATATCTTACACTATTTATGTGATTGCACATTACTATAGGACCTTTTTTCATGACAAATGATATACTTATTGTAGAGTGTTTGAAAATATGAGTAGTGAGTATGATAGTATGTTACAGACTTTAGTAACTCTCTTCACTGTTGTTCCTATGAAGTAGAGCTGGCTAATCCTTTAGACTGTATACTATACTGGTTTGTGTCTTCTATTAATCTTGTAACACTAGTTTGTGTTTTCTTGTATTCTAGATTAATCTTCTAATGACTCCTTTACTGTATTGTTATGTCTTCCATACTTCCTCTCATACTTCTAATGACTCCTTATGAGTCCTCCTAACTAGTTATACTGTGTAAGCTGTATAATACTTTTCTTATAAAGTAGAGCTTTCTATTGTTCCTATAACTCTGTCTGACTCAACCTGTACTTTCTGTACACTAGTTTGTAATACACTTTCTTATAAGATAGAGTATTATAACTTCTAATAACTCCTTATGACTTCTGTAATATAAAAGGCTATACTTCTGTACTACCTCTAGAACTTACAACCAAAGTTCTAGACTGTCTTGTGTACACCCTAGAACTAACAACTAATGTTCTAGATCTTTCCCTAAGTCTTCTTTAATAGACTTAGTTTAGGAGACAATTATCCTTATTAACTTCTAGCCTTATCCTTATACTTCTGTATTCAATCATAGAACTTACAACCAAAGTTCTAGATTGTCTCATGTGTTCCTCATATTGTCCTCATATAGTTCTCATGTTTATAACTTTATTACTTTCCTATCTGTATAGACAAAGTGTATAAAGGAGACTACTTTCCTATAGTCTCTCCTTAGAGCTCTCAGTTCCCTTTCCTTCACACTAGTACTAGTCCTCCTTAAGTATAGAGCTTTAGAGTATTGGCTCTAGCTCTTTACTAGCTTTAATAGTCCTTTGTCTTTGTACAAAGAGTTTCTAGCTAGCTATATAGTTTCTCCTATAAGTAAGTATAATATTTTCCTTTTATCTCTTCAGGTTTTCTCTTAGTCTTTTCTATTGTACTTCTTACTCTAGACACTATACTCTTTCTAGATCCCCTCTCTATACAAGCATTCTAAATGACTTGTCTTTAGTTAAGGTTATTAAATAATACTGTGCTAGAGTATGTATTTAACCTTAGAGAGATAAAGACCTTGTCTACAGGTTTTGTTACCTTTTCCTAACTGACTTAGTACTTACTCCTTCCTGTCCCCTCTCTCTACTAATAGATTAATCACTCATTAGTAATAATTAGAGATTAATAATACTAAGCTAGAGTTCTTACTAAGTAGGACAACAAAGGTAGCTTAGTTAATCTGACTAATCTTTAGACTTGTAACTAATAGAGTTTTGTATCTAAACTACTTGGTTCTAAGTCTTGAGTTAGGCTTTTCAAACCTAGTTACTGTATTTTACAATTCTTAACAAATAGTTAGTATACTCTAAAGATTCAACTTTGTGTAATGTGTCTATCCAAATTAAAATAAGTCTTTAAGCTACTAACTCAGACTACTATGATTGTCAGACACTATGATTCAGTAATCCTAGACTGTGTGTGTTACAGTTCTCTACTCTCATACTTTCAGTTCTAAGGGTTCTGTACTCTTCTGTACTAGAACTTAGGACTTCTGTCCCTTGAGAGTGTTGTCTATAAACTATATATGTACTAACTCTTACTACTACCCCTCCTTACTTTATTATTCTGTTCCTTTGACTATCCTTTCATTCTTTGTTCATTCTATAGTCTCTTACCCTTTGTCTATCCCTTCATTCTTTGTACCTTTATCTTTGACCTTCCTTTCTTTCATTCTTTGTAGCTTATCATTCTTAGTAGCTTGTATTTCCTGAGTACTCTTGTATAGTTTAGTATATATAGGTGTTCAAGATTAGACTAGTCCTATAGTCTTAATCTTGTCTACTCTAGATAGTCCTGTACTCTTAGGCTTACTCTATATACTCTACTCTTGTCTTACTCTCTCTCTCTGTCAGTTCTGTAAGTTCTAACTATGTTCTAGTACTTGTATTCTATATTTCTGTTGTGTAGAATAGTTGTAGTCTGGGTCCCCTTACTAAGCCTTCAGGTCCCCTCTATACTGTTACTAACATTAGATTAAGACTCCCTATTACTACTCTACAACTCTCCTACATTTTGAGTATTAGTACTTACTATTGTGTCAATCTCTTTTCTTTGTCCTAACCCTTTTACATTTTTAAATTTTAAACTTTCTAAACCCTTTTAAACTTTTACTACCTTTCTTCTATTCATTACCCCTTTTAGTTTAGTGTTGATTCCTTTGTAGTGTAAACATGGACTCTCCTACACTAACTGTCACCCCTGTTGTCCTACTAGATTAGTAGTTGTGAGCAGACTTAGCTTAATACATACAGACCTCTATCTAAGAAGCCTTTACTAACTATGTGCCTCTAGCCCTCTTAGAACCTGTTCTAATTGTTCTAAAGGTTGTAACCTGTTCTAGAAAGAAAGTACATGTAACTCACCCTTTAAACTTTAATGAGTAGTACTTTAAGGACTTCTAGTACTAAGTTAAACTATATATAACTACTACTTTAACTAATCTATCTTTAGATCTTAATTGTGTCCTATTTGTCCTCTCCTTTATGAAAGAAGGTAACACAGCCACCTAGGCCTAGAACTGGATTGAAGGACATTAGATCAGAAGCCTGATCCAACTTTAGAACAATGAGTTGTATTCAGAATTTATAGAGTAGCTCTGTACTTCCTTTATTAATCTAAATAAGAAGTGTAATATACAGAACAAGCTTGTGTCTCTGTAGTAGGGCAAACATTCTACTAATACCTTTTTTCAGGAGTTTGATATTCTGGCTCAGAAGGTAGGATTTGTACTCAGGTTTAATAATGTCCTTATTAGAATACTTAAGAAAGCTCTTTACCTAGAACTGGTTAATAAGATTCTTAGAATAATACTAGAACTGATTACTTACACTGAGTAGAAAACATGTACTATTTCCTTTAACTAAGTTATAGCTTAGATACATTAAGTCTGTATAGAATGCTTACACATATGTTCAGCTCTAACAGTTTTAAGCCCTCAGATTAATATACCTGTAATTTACAATCAATCTGTTCTGATAGACATTAGAGAAGTCTAAAAGTAAGGAGTATACTTTACTTACAGAAAGTCAGAGTACTAGATTAAGGACTATTTATAGAAGTGACAGTATATCTGTCAGGTCATTAGAGTAATAATGAGTAATGAGTAGGATTTGTAGTAAGAAGCCTTTTCTACAAATCTGAAAGTTATCTTAAAACTCCTAAACTCTGACTATGTACTCTAGGATTTTATAAAGGCCTAATAGTGAATGTAGTACTAAAGAGCTATAACTCAGATTTTTTAACAGCCACTTTTGATTCAATAGACACTGTAGGATTAGAAGTAAATAAAGTAAGAAAAGTAGAAAAAGTAGAAAAAGTAAATTAACAAAATTATTTATTAAAAAGAAAAAAGTTGAAAACAAAAGTAGATAGTTCTCTTATTTCTTCTGATTCTTTTGATTCTTCTCTTTACACTTTATCTGAGTCTAAATCTGTACAATCTGACCTACTACTTCTACATTCTAAGATCTTAGAATGTTTAGAACACTACCTAGCCCTGTTTACTACTTAGTAGTTTGTCTATAGTATTAAGTAGGGATAGTCTTAGCTAGGTTCACAGTTGAGAACATAAGTCTGTCCTTGTTGAAAGAGAGAGGTTAATAAGGAAATGTCAGTACATATACTTACCCTCTTAGATAATAAGACTGTGTAAGCTGTACATTCCCTTTAGAACAAGTAGTAATTTATTAGAGAATGTTCTAAACACTAGCTCTAGGTTTCTGTCCTCTTAGCTCTCTTCTTAGAGTCCCTTCAGATCCAAACAATAGTTCTAGCAGACAGTAAATGTACTAGTTTGTACATTAATAAGGCCTTTGTGTAGAAACACTACCTTCCTACTTAATGTGTTCTACTTCTAATCCTAGTATACAATACAGACAGAACTCTAAACTAGAATAGTTGAATTACTGAGTTTGTCTAACTATAGATGACTATTTAGGATCATAAGGAAAGTATTGAGTTCAGAGTCACCAACCTTAGAAAGACAGACATCTTTATTAGATTCAAATAGCTTAAGGCTTACAACCCTACTATTAACTAGTTAGAGTAGACACTTATGTTTAATCAGTGTTCTGAGTCTTATAACTATCTTACACTACTGTTCTAAGTAGATACAGACACTTTTAATGTTACTAACAGTTCTGATAAAGGTGACTAGTTGTTCTTCTTTAACTAGGGTGGATATGTGGACACATATTCTAGTTAAGAAGGAACAGAGTTGATCTAAAGGATGTTTGAGACAGAACCAGTCTAGAACCCTTTTAGAACAACTCTACTTTAGAACACATATAGACTCAGCCTACTGGATTTTGTTTAAGAGTTCCCTAAAGTCTTTAGTAAAGAGAAATTCAACTAGCTTTCTAAACATTACTCTTAGAACTATACAATTGAATTGACTAAGAGTTTCTAACCTAAGGATTGTAAGGTCTACTTACTTAACAGAGACAAGTAGGAGGTGCTTAATGAGTTCCTTTAGGAAAATCTTTAGAACAGTCAGATCTGACCCTTAAAGTCCTCTATAGCCTCCTCTTTCTTCTTTGTTAAAAAGAAAGACAGGAAGCTCTACCTAGTTCAGAATTATTATTGTCTTAATAAAGGTACTATTAAAAACAAGTACCTACTCCCTCTGATTCAGGAGCTTATTAATAAGACACATACATTCAG
This sequence comes from Fomitiporia mediterranea MF3/22, assembly GCF_000271605.1. Taxonomy (NCBI): domain Eukaryota; kingdom Fungi; phylum Basidiomycota; class Agaricomycetes; order Hymenochaetales; family Hymenochaetaceae; genus Fomitiporia; species Fomitiporia mediterranea. The sequence goes on from NW_006760388.1 coordinate 3,242,993, forward strand.
GGTTTTTACTAAGTTGGACATTTGATAAGGATACAATAATGTTTGGATCCAAGACAGAGATGAGTAGAAGACTGTGTTCTAAACTAATTATAGATTGTACAAACCAACTATAATGTTCTTTAGACTAACCAACTTGCCTATAATGTTCTAGTTATTTATAAATCACATTCTTACAGATCTGATTAACTCAGAGTATGTTAGTGTGTATCTGGACAACATTCTGATCTTTACCTAGACAGTTAAGTATTATTACTAACTAATCTGAGTAGTTCTACAGTAGCTCTAAAATAATAAACTGTTCCTTTAAGAAGTAAAGTGTTCTTTTACACAGGAGTCAGTAGATTATCTAGGCTTCATAATTAGTAGAGGAGAGGTCTGTATAGATCTGACAAAGGTAACTGTAGTTCAGAACTGGCTACAACCTTAGAACCTGAAACAGGTCTAAGTATTCCTTAGGTTTACAAACTACTACTAATACTTTATTTAAGACTTTAGTACTATTGTCTAGTCCCTTTACAATCTTACTAGTAAAGATGTTCCTTAGTAATAGAGTGATTAGTAGCAGTCTGTGTTTGAGTCCCTTAAGTAGACTATTACTAGTGAGTCTATATTAGCAGTTCTAACAGTTGTAGACAAGTTCTGAGTTAAAGTCAACTCTTCTAACTTTACAAATAGAGTAGTACTATCTTAGTTTATTAACAGAAAGTAGTATCTGATAGTATTCTAATTAGAATCCCTCTCTGTAACAGAACAGAACTATTCTATCTATAATAAGGAACTTCTTACAATTGTCTGTTCTCTAAAAGAGTAGTATTAATATCTTCTTAGTATTACACAAAAGTTCAAGATTTAGAGTAATCACCTTAATCTCTAGTACTTCTGAGTGTCTCAGAAGCTCAACTACTACTAGGCCTGCTAAATGTTAGAACTGTAGAACTATGACTTTGTACTAACTTACAAACCTAGAACACAAATGACAAAAGCTGATTTACTCTTAAGACAAGTAGGTTATGAAAGGGAGGAGAATAATAACAAAAATCTTGTTCTTCTAAAAAATTCCTGTTTTGTATTTAAGACAATCTAAGAGATCTGACTTGAATCTGAGAATGTTAACTTTGTCACTTGTATACAGTAAGCTCTAAGACACACACAGGACTGGGTTGTAGTAAAGTAGTTAAAAAAGTAGGCTAGAGACTAGAAGGAGGATAAGAATGGACAGGTTTACTAGGAAGGTTAACTGTACATTCTGAAGGATCAGAAACTGTAGGAGAACATTGTCTAAGCTTATTACAACAATCCAACTATAGAACATCTAGGCTAACACAAAACACAGGAACTTATTACTTAGAACTACTAGTAGTTAGGAATACAGAGGGAAATCCTAAAGTATGTGACTAGTTATAATACATACTAACAGACTAAGGCTTACTAGACAAGGGTTTAGACTCTCCTACATTTGTATTAAATTCTAGATCACTCTTAGGAAGAAGTCTTAGTAGACCTGATTAGTAAGCTACCTAAGTTTTAGGGTTACAACACTATCTATATAATTGTTAACTAATTCTCTAAGCAAGTCTATACAGTTCTGACCTAAACAGAACTCACTTCTAAAGGTATAGTACACATTTATCAGGATCATGTCTTCTAGTTGTATAGACTCTCTTAGAAGCTCATTCATGATTACAGACTGTAATTTAAGTTAAATTTCATGTAGGACTTGTATACACTTCTCAGAATTTAAGGGAATCCTTCTACTGTATACTACTTACAGACTAATAGTTAAACTGAGTAAGTCAATCAAGAGATTGAACTCTATCTCTAAATGTTTATTAATTATTAGTAGTCAGACTGGTCTAAATAGTTAGCTCTAGTAGAATTTGTGTACAATAACTAGTAACACTCTGTAATAGGACAGTCTCTATTCTTCCTTAACTATGAGAGACATTTATACTAGAGGACAGTTCTAAACTAGAACAGTAGTTCTGAATCTATAACAGACTTTGTAGAACAGATGTACAAGACTAGGGAAGATACACAAGCTCTTTTAGAGAAGGTTATAAAGTAGAACTATAATTGGAAGAGATCTGTGGCTAAGGATTATTAGTCTAGTAACAAAGTTATACTAGAAGCTACTAATCTGACTACAGATCATCTAATAAAGAAGTTGGACAACAAGCACTTTAGACTCTTTATTATTAAAAAGAAGGTTAGTGCCTCTGTCTATAAACTCTAACTTCTAACAATATAAAAGTATATACACTTAGTGTTCAACAAGGTTCTATTGTCTTAGTACTATAATCTAAGTTTTCCTTTGTAACAAAGACCCCTACTACCTCTACTAGAACTTATTAGTTCTGAACCAGAATACAAAGTAGAGTACATAGTAGATACTAAGCTAGTGTATAGAAAGCTCAAGTTCCTTATTTACTAGAAAGGATACCTAGTTGAAGAACACACTTAGAAACCTACTAAGAATCTTACTTATACTACTAAGGTAATCTAAGACTTCTATCAACTTCATCTGGGTGCTCTACATTAACTCTACCTTATGGATTTCCAAACCCTACTGTTCTAACTTATGTCTGAGCCATTAACTAAGTCTAATGTTTACTAATTAGAATGATTGGTTTTAGAGGGAGGGTAATGTTACAGTTCTCTACTCTTATACCTTTAGTTTTAAGGGTTCTACACTCTTCTGTACTAGAACTCAGGACTTCTGTCTCTTAGAAGTACTGTTTATAAACTATATGTGTACTGACTCTTACTACTACCCCTCCTTACTTTATTATTCTGTTCCTTTGACTACTCTTTCATTCTTTGTTCATTCTATAGTCTCTTACCCTTTATCTATCCCTTCATTCTTTGTACCTTTATCTTTGACCTTCCTTTCTTTCATTCTTTGTAGCTCATCATTCTTAGTAGCTTGTATTCCCTGAGTACTCTTGTATAGTTTAGTATATATAAGTGTCTAAGATCAGACTAGTCCTGTAGTCTTAATCTTGTCTACTCTAGATAGTTCTATACTCTTAGACTTACTCTATATACTCTACTCTTGTCTCACTCTCTCTCTCTGTCAGTTCTGCAAGTTCTGACTATATTCTAGTACTTATATTCTGTATTTTTGTTGTGTAGGATAGTTGTAGTCTGGCTCCCCTTACTAAGCCTTTAGGTCCCCTCTATACTGTTACTAACAGTGTGTGTCATCTTCTCTCTCTAACTAATGTCTTACTCACATCTTTTACAGAGTACTAGTAGTTCTTAATTTTTTAGAGAGAGCCTTTAGTAACACAGTATAGGTTATAATAGTACTAGGGGTTAAGAAGCTAGAGATCTACTAGCTGAAGGTAAAAATATAACAATTACTGTATTTGTACAAGGATTAACCTATTGTATCTAAGAGCTCTTAAGTTATTATGAGATGATTAGTTCATTAATGGACAAACCATAAGACAATGACTTCATAATGTCTCAGTTAGAATACATACAATATAAGGACAAGAGACACTGAGTAGTCAATTGTCACCTCACCCCTTGTCTATGTGTGCCCCCCTTAAGTTTTCTCTCTTAACAGGTTATGAGCCTTGAGCTCCCTACATACACACATTCACTATACACTCTAAACTCTTTACTTGCATACATTTGCACACATTTGCATCATGGTTCCCCCATGTACAGATACACACTGTAAACCAGCCAATGTACCTAAATACTTTGGTCAAAACATCACAATACTTAAGACTGAAGCAAACTACAAGATGTGGCACTATCATATTGTTTCTAGTGTTGCAGCTACATGCTTCAAACACTTACTAAAGGATGAACTGCAGAACAAAGCTGAGAGGGAGATGGCTAAGGCCATTCATACATACATAGTTAATAACATTACTGACACAATATTGGCAAACTATATACACTTTGATACATCTATCCCTCAGTTAATGAAAGTGCTTGAAGAATGCTTTAACCCCCAGACAGTATGTAAAAAGGCTATCAACAAATCAGCACTGTTTATTTGTAGAGACCATGTAAAACATTTCAGACATACATTAGACAGACTTGAGGAAGCATACACAACTCTGTCTACTAACAGTGATCCACCATGTGACTCTACATACAAAGCAGTAATATTGCTTACCACTCCTGAGCAATATACACACATAGTAAATACAATAATACAATCTACTGATGCCCAAAACGAAGGCAAACCAGTCAATGAACATAAGAAAGTTGAACTGAAGCAACTAATCCTTACATTGTAGAATGCCTACAACAATTACTGTACTAAACAAGTACAAGATTCCAATGATTGGACAAAGAATAATGCATGTGTTAATACAATGTATAAAGCCAGTAAGCAGAGGAAATTCAATCCACCAAATCTGTTCAATCTGACAAAAGCAAAATGTTTCAATTGTGGAAAAACAGGACATTTCTCTAAGGAATGCTACAAACCTCCTACTGAAGCTACAAAGCTTGCATGTGCTAAACATTAAGCTAACATTGTGCATAAAACAAATCAAACTGTGGAAAACACAACAAACACATTTATTATTGAAAACCCAAACGAAAACAATGTTGAATTAAAGGAAGGCAATGTTGAAATGAACAATAATGCCTACACTCTTATTCTGAGCAACCAGGACAAACAATTCGAACAATACGTTTCCTGGGTATGTACTAATGTATTTACAAATACAATCATAGCTAACAAGAAATCTTATATGCAAACAATGGATTTACTCGATTCTAGTGCATCAATACATGCTACTCCTTATCTATTTCAATTAACAGATGTACACAACATAACTCCTATGATTGTAACTATTGCAAATAGATCAACAATGACTCTTAATCAAGCTGGATCTATGTGTATCGAAATCCCAAAGAATATACAAGAAAAAAGTGTCATAACATTACAAAACATCTATTACTATCCACAAATGACCTTTTCCCTCATAAGTCAAGCACTACTATGTAGGGAGGGTTATTCTTTTATGTTTACAAACAATAATTGTACTATAACATCACTATGTAATGAATACATTAGACATATACAATTGAGAAATAACTTGTATATTTTGTACAATAATCATTTATTAAAAACAATGAACAAACTATCTATTTATGATATACATAAACGCCTCAGACATATAAGTTACAATTATATTAAACGATTATTAAAGACACAACCAAGTGTACTATCAACTAAAATAACAAACTATGAAGAAAAAGAATGTATTGAATGTATAAAAGCAAATATTGAATGTACACCAATACCAAAACTACATCAATCTCCTCTTACAAATCAATTTAGAGATCTTATTCATATTAATATCATTGGTCCTATTGAACTGCACACATATAAGAACATATACTACTTATTAACAATTGTAGACAATTCTACTCATTGGTGCATAATGCTCAAATTACAAACAAAATCTGATACATATATGTAATACATACAATAGACAACTAAAATATTTACACAGTACAGAGTTAAAATAAAGCTTTTACAAAGTGATAACAATACTGTATTCCTTAGTAAAGATTTTCAACAATATTTAGATTCACAAGGAACAAAACAAAGATTAATAGTACATCATACTCTGCAACAGAACAGAATAGTGGAACAAACTCATAAAACTATATTTAGAGGTGTAAGAGCATATCTAACATCTACTGAATTACTGTTTATATTATAGGCCAAAGTAGCAATTCATATTACCTATATTCATAATAGAACACTGTGTGCTGCTTTAAATTACAATACCCTACATTACAAACGTTACAGAACACACAGAACAATTGATAATATATACGAATTTGGTCAATATATTATCATTCACAACAAAAATCCTACAAAAATACAACAGTAAGGTATCATTACTTGTTGGATAGGATTAGACAATGAAAGTAAAGGCTATAAAACATGGCACAATAATAAAATTACCATCAAACAAAATATTCAATTTCTCAAAGGTAAACCTCCTCAAATTGAAGGGGAGAAAATAGACAATATGAACAACAATACAAACAAGTGCTTAATAATTAAAAATAATGAAACGGACAATAGAATAACAAGAACAGACAACAATGATACAGACAATACTGATCCTAACAAAAAAGGAAAAGCAGCAGAACCAACAGACTTAATGGACAACAAAGTTAAATTAACTGAAAAAGAAGTAGAACCTAAATTACATTGATTGGAACAGAAACAGAAACTGACAGAATGTGCTATTGAGCTTGAACAATACATGGAGAATAAATGTGTAACAAAACACATGTATACACTTAGCAAAAAGGATGAAGATAATATTGCCATTCATTTAACAGAATTTAATACTAAAATAAGTGAAATACAATTGGATCTGACTTCATTTTATGAAGCAATCCAATGTCTGGATTGTGATTCATGGATTACAACTATGAAAGACAAAATAAAACAATTAGAAAATCATAATACATGGGAAATCACAAATCCATACAATAATATTAACATCATTAGAACATGATTTGTCTATAAAATAAAGCAATACACTGATAATAGTATAGAAAAATACAAAGCACAATTAGTAGTTCAAGGAAACTATCAGATTGACAGCCTTAACTATTATACAGACAATTTATTTGCTCCTACTGCTAGACTATCTACAGTGTGATTAATATTAGCATGGGCAGCATCTAATAATTATGAAATACATTAGATAGATATAAAATCAGCATATCTGTATGGACAATTGATGGAAGACAAAGAAATATATGTTAAACCTCCTCCAGGTAACTTAATAGACAGATTACAGAATGGACAAATATTACAATTACAAAAAGCACTATACAGATTAAAACAAGCTGGTAGAAGATAGTATAAAACACTATCTAATATACTACTTAAATGCAGATTAACAAAATCCAAACATGATAATGCTGTATTCTTTGTAAAGAAGAAAGAAATAACTGTAGCCATATTATTTGTACATGTCAACAATATTACTATCACAGTAATGAATAATAATACTATTGTAATGATAAAACAATCTATTGTACATCATTTACAATATACAGACAGTAGCAAATTACACTAGCTACTTAGTATAGAGATTCAATGCAACAGAGAGCATAGATTCATCAGGATGTGTCAGACACATTATATTAATAGTATAATAGAACATTACAAACAAACAAACGAACAAAGTGTACAAACACTTATACAGCCTGGTACACAATTAAAAACAGTATTACAAACTGATAATAATAGAGAACAAATGTCTAATATACTATACATGAATATGGTTGGCACACTTAGATACATTACAGACTGTATACAGTCAGATATAGCATTTGCAACAAATCAGTTAGCTAAATACCTTAATGACCCTGGTATGGAGCATTATCTGGCACTTAAACATTGTTACATGTACTTAAAAACTACAAACAATGTCTGGCTCCAACTCAGTAGCACAAATCAATCAATATTGAACAGCTATACAGATGCAGACAGTATGATGCAAGAAGGGCATTGTACAATATCAGGATATGCATTTTACTTGAGCAATTCATTAGTTTCATAGTCAAGTAAAAGACAAACACTGGTGGCAAATTCAATGTATGAAGCTGAATTAATAGCTCTTGCAAGAGGAACACAGGAAGCAATCACACTCACTCATTTAGCTGAAGAGATTCTGCAGGTCTCTGATGCACCAATTAATATCTATTACAATAACAATACTGTTATACAAACAGTTACATTGGACAAACTCAAATATTTGGAACAAACAAAGCATTTAGATTATAAGAAAGATTTTATTAAATGCTACATTGAGTTAGAGTACATAAATGTGAAATACATACAGACAAACAATCAACAAGCAGATATATTAACTAAAGCACTACATGTACCACAAGTCAAACATCTTACCAGTTTACTTGGACTAGTAAGAGTTTGAAGGGGAGTATTATGAGATGATTAGTTCATCAACAGATGAACCACAAGACAATGACTTCATAATGTCTTAGTTAGAATACATACAATATAAGGACAAGAGACACTGAGCAGTCAATTGTCACCTCACCCCTTGTCTATACATGCCCCCCTTAAGTTTTCTCTCTTAACATAAGTTCTTACAGTTGATTAAAGTATGAAAATAAATATTAGATTAGCTTTGTAAAAACCTAACAAGAAGCCTAATATAAGCAAGACATGCTCCTGTGACTGTAGAGAGTATATACACAGTATAAAAGTATATACAGATTTTCTTAAGTAATTGACAGATTTTGCATCTGCCTGCCCCCTCTACATCAGGAAAATGTCACATTTCTTGTAATTTCTTATAGACCTTGTAAAGTAACATGTGTATTGTATATACATTGTAAAGTAATTGTAAGGTTTGTAAATGAATTGTAATGTTTAAATAAGACATATTAATGTATATAAAGACTACATAAGTACTAAGGATGAATAAAATCTATTACATGTATTATACTAACTTTGTATGATAACCTAAAGTATTATACTTGTATTACATTTAAATTATAATCTTTAAAAAAGAGTTATATTTATAATATAATAATGTAATAATAACTATTGTTATCTTATAATTTATGCAAAAGGTATATTAATGTATATAATAGTGTAAGAGCACTTGTTATATCCCTATTATCTTAATAAAAGTATACTATAAGTATATAATATGTACATTATACTTAGATTATCTTGGGCAACTGATACCTAACTTGCTTATGTAATCAACAGCTGAAGATTGAGAGCATATAATGATGTACTTATGTGTGCTACTCTTTCTCTTCAACCTCCACCACCTCTCTAAGTCTAACTCTCTGCTGTGCTACCATGTTGTTGCTTTTGTTCTCTCTAAGTCTCTAGTCTTTCTCCTCTTACATGTGTCCTACTAGCTGCCACCCTGTCTTCAACAATGTCAACAATAAACTTTGCTACACTTGTCTCTCTAATCAACTACTGTAATACCTGTACTGAGTCCCAGATTCTGTACAGCTGATTGTACTGTACCCTCCCAGTCTCAACAATGTAAAA
>NW_006760388.1:3253127-3255929 GCF_000271605.1 Fomitiporia mediterranea MF3/22
TACCTCAAACAGCTGAGGAACACATTTGTTCTCTATTGTCAATACACTCATCATGTTGTCAGATTATTTCCCTAATTGTTGTAGATAATAATGTATTTATACAATATTTCAATATAATTATAAACTGTTATTTCAATAACAAATGGATATAAGGACAAACTTATCTTATACATCTTATATTTATATGTTTTCCTTGTTAAAATAACAAGTATTATAATACTTAGCCATTTTGTGAGGTGCACTTTAAGCACTTGTATATCTTAGTAAGTACTACAATTCTTATTATTCTTGACCAGATAGTCAAGACTTTTTAATAGCTTTCTTAGCTTCTTATTACCTTCCTAAAACCCCTAGGTACACAATAAGCTCTTATACATAATGTAGAAAATATATATAATTTATATACATATAAGCTAATACAAAGTTTGAGATATTTTCCTGATGTAAAGACATGCCTGCTTCATGTAATAAGTATAGGATTCTAGGAACCAAGTTCTCCCTGCTTTCTACTTTACTTTTGACTCTAAGTCCCTCAGAATTATATTGGGAAAAAGTCTAAATTCTTGTACTACCTTATAATAGTATAAAATAAGTGAAAAAAGTAAAAAAAGTAAAAACACTTGGAACAGATCTTGGTTTCTGAGAAAGTACTACAATTCATTATAAAGTCTGAAAGGTTTGTGTAATTTGTAAACATAAATAAGAGTTATTCTCCTTGTATTACAAAACTAGATGTGGTCTGACAATACATTGTATGTTATTCTAATAACTATAATATATAAAAGATATAGAAGTCTGTCAATAATCATTACATTAGCATCTGCTACTAGGATGTATCTTTAGAAGGTCTGTAAGACTTCTAAAATTTACAATACTTTTATAAATTGTCAGAGTATATAAGACTTGTGTGAGTATACAAGACTTGAGTGAGAATACAAGCTCTTACCAGAGTTGCTCAAACAATAAATGCTTCATACAATAATCATTCTTTTTTATCATTGTTGAATTAGAAAACAAATATATTATACTTGAGTAAATAATTACAGGCGAAAGTATTTACTAGAACTACTATTAAATCCTGTACCACTCTTATTTCTTCCACTCATACCTGCATTGCCTCCCATAGTTCCTCCAGAAGATCCACTAGGCTGTCTGGCTGAAGAAGCACCTCCAGAACCTGAGGGCCTCAGCCCTTCATCATTGTCATCGTTGTCATCATGAGCACCATCGTCTGGTTGCTTACTAAAGTCAGCTGGATGCTTAGATTCTCGTTCCCTGTCAAACTAGTGAGAAAAAGCTATGCCAGAACATTACAACAATACGTGTCGACCGAACCGGACGCGTGATGTACGGATAGGGGGACAGGGAGCGTGCCGATCGGACAGACTGTGGAGGTGATAGTAACGGGAAGTGCGAGCGGACGCGTGCAGGCGTTGTGAGGGACCAAGGAAGCCTGCAAGGGCTGTGTAGTGAAACACAATGCAGGCGAGATGTGCGGCCGGGTGTGGAGGGCAGGAGCAGAAGAACGGTAGCAAGAGAGGATGGATAGATAGACTGCGGTGACTGCAATTTAGCGCAGGGGGCGATATGAGAGAGTGGTGCATTGGGGACGATCATCGGACATACGGGGGTCGACGCGTCCATGGGTGGCATTGCATCACATCACACATTACACAGTTTGTTTGGGGGGCCACAGTAAAGTCCACTAGGGAGAGCGCGAGAAGAGCGGGCGAGTGTCAGCAAGCAGTCACACAAAGTAAACAAAATAAAATGTAAAAAGAAATAGGGATAAAATAATGAGTCAATGGCTGGTGTGAAGACTAGGAGAAAGGGGCCAGCTGCGGTGACCAGCGGGCGGGGCGCATGGCAAAGAAAGGAAACACAAAAGACATGTACGCACATGGATGTATCGTTGGACTATGTTGTCGACGTCGGTCGAGCAGTACTCGTGCAGCTTCACATGGTGGCCGGCCCGTTCCTCTGCAGCGGCGTCGTCATCATTGGCGTCATCGGCCATCGGCATCGGGAGTTGCCCCCGGGGCCGTCAGGGCGTGTCAGACGAAGAAGGGAATCGACATGCCGCCGTTGACATCGAGCAGGAAGATAGTGTTCCAAAAATAGAGCAGGCAGGTGTGTGAGAACAGGGACGCAAGATACACGACAGAACAGCCTTGAACGCACCGAAGATGATCACTGCTACGTCCACAGAACACAACACTCCCAGCTCATAAGCCTTCTTGAACAGCCCGTTCTTCCGCTGCACGCCATGGGCAATTTCGACGCGCCAGCCAAGAACATGCAACAGACAGACAGTGCACAGCCGACAGCCGACAGCGAAGGAGATATAAAAAATCAATAAGCGTTAGCCTCCGTCGAAATAATTATAGCGAGCGCACAGCAGCGCCACTCAGTCAATGCGTCACACTAGCACTGCAGCTCCCGCACAACGCGTTGCAAAAACACTGAGAACACAACTCGCCTTGAGAAAAGTCACTGAGCGGTTGCGCTCGTGCTACCAGCGCCCGCGAGAGAAAATAGAGTCAGCATGGCGAACTGAATTGCGCGAGAAAATAGCACGGGGGATAGAGAAACGGGACGATGGAAATAGGCTAGCGGATGGAGAGGGACAAGGAGATGCACGCACCGTTATTGGGGTGAGTCTCGATCTTGCAGTGACCCATGGCAGGAGCCTTTGGACGTGGTCAATGTAATGCAGTTGTTCAGTAGAGCAGCAGGTCGTGTTGGACACGGCAGCAAATATTGAAGGAGTTGTTCTCGCAACGGCAGACTCTGCAGTGGAAG
>NW_006760388.1:3263686-3274438 GCF_000271605.1 Fomitiporia mediterranea MF3/22
TTTCTGTACTATACTAGAGACTTGTTTAACTGTTTTCTAAGTCTTCTGTTCTTCACTAGTTTGATAAGATAATTTTTGTTAGAGCACTCCTAACTCCTCTTGCTTGTTAGTTTCTGTTAACTGATAGGATACTAGATTCATCCTCTTTACAGACAGTTCTAGAGTTCCTGACCTTCTTTTCTTTATAGGTAGAGGTGTACTTCCTGTACTTTCTCCCCTTTTCCTTTTAACATATTCATCATATAATACAATGTTTTACATTTTCTCTTTTACCTTTTGTATTTGCTCTTCTCCTAGTCTTGTCTTATGTATTATGTCTAAGTCTGCAAATTTCTTGTCTGCTCTAAAGGTAATCATTCTTACTTCATGCCTAGAAAGCAAGGGTTCCTAATATTGAGGTATTTTTGGTAACATTACCTGTTCTTCAGAAATAGTTACTTTATCTAATAAAGTAGTTATTTCTTCATCTGTATCAATATCTTTATCTGATGAATATGACCTTATACTAGCTTCTAGTTGTATGCCTAGTGTCACACTCACACAACATGTACGTTCTAATACGTTCTGATTGGAAGGGCTCAGTTGTATCAAAGTTGCATCATCCTCACATCAGCAATCCTTCAATTATGTCATCATTGTCTACACAATAGTCTTGGTTGCTCAACTTGAACTAGTTGGGTTCCAGACTCTAGTTCTGATTCACAAAGGCAAGACTCTGAGCCTTCAGACAGCTAGTCAATCAATACAAAGGGGACTTAGATCTAGAGTCCTGGATGGGTTGATACAAAGGAGACAGTAGTGGATTTGTTCACAAAGGACTAGTAGCTACAAAGGACTCATAATTTCTATAAATACTCTCATGTAATTTGTACTTTGGAGGAATCAAGTTACTCTCTACTGCAACTCTTAGTGTGTAGTTTGACAGTCTCCTCAGTTAACATTCCATCTTGCCTCATCTTGTCTTGTATTGCCTTGTTCTGAAGTGCAGCTTTGTTGTTCTGTACTACTCTTGTCTTGTTAATTGTCACCTTCAGAACTCATACATTCTACTCAGATCTACCTATTCCTTCTCACTCTTGACCCCTCTCAGTGTCTGTACCTTGCAGACTCAACTGACCTCTTCTACCTCAACCAGTACTTAAGATCAACATTTTGGAGCCTACTGTGAGGAGGGTTTCTTAAAGTGTCTTGAGTAGGCTAAGCAGCTAACAGGTGGCAGTACTACTGAGAGTGCACCAACTCAATCACAGAAGAATCAGATTCTGGACCTGAATTAGATCTGGTTGACTACAACCTCTCACAACCTGTATCCTACACACCCAGTCCTGTTTCTGAAGGGGTTTCCATACAACCTCTTAAGCAATCTGGCTCAGCTTCACTATCCACATTTTATAGTTTGTTCCCTAGTTTGTTTCTATCAACCTCTACACACAACTCTACTTGTTCTGTGTCTCCTGTTCTGTCTGTTCAAGAAGACAACCACACAATCACTCTAGTGTTTCCACCACTTCCAATTGTTCTGACAGTTCTAAGTACACAGATCAATCTAATAAATTCCCAGTCTCAACAGATGAGCTCACAGAATAATCTGAGCAGCTCACCTGCTGTAGCCAGTACTCTGAGTGGCCAGCCAGCCACAACCAACATTCTGAATACCCTACCAGTTACAATCTAAGGACAGACTAGCCTACCCCTACACTAAACAAGCTGTAATGCTCCCTGTTATGATAGAACTAATGTGTAGGACCTGCCTTAGTTCCTTAAAGAAGTAGAAATGATTGGAGATGAGTTCCAACTTTCTAATCAACAGCTTATCTGGAGAGTAAAATATTATACTAACCAATCTGATTCTGAGATCTAGGCCTCAATACCTAAAGCTACAGACAGTGCCTTAGATTAGCAAGCTGCTCAAGCAGCAATTCTCAGATTATACCTGTCTCTTGACCACAATTGCTACTATACAAAGAATGATCTCTGTATCCTAGTCCAACAATAGGCTGTTACTAGAATTCAGAACTGAGAGGAGTTTGCAGAGTACTAGTACAAATTCCAGAAGATAGCAAGCTTCCTAGTCTTAAAGAAAGAAATTACAGAAGAAGATTGGAACAAAGCATTCCTTAACAGTATCACAGGTGCCTTCAAAAATCAGCTAACTCTCTGTTTGCTAGCCTACAACCCCAACCATAACAGTTGTATGGCTTACACATACACTGAAGTTGTTGAGGCTGCTAAGCTTATGTAGGGAGGTATGACTTTGCAACACTTGGGAAAGACAGTTGATGCAACTGGAACAATGAGTTCCAGAACTGTTCTGATAAAGAAAGAAGACACAAACATAGTCACTATTCTCAATTCACTCTACTCATTCTAAAGCAAGTTAGACTTGTTTGAATGCAAAACCAGTTCCCTGTTTGTAGGAAACACAGGTACACAATCTGTACAATCTGTACAATCTGCTCATTCTGTAGGGCTGCTCTACAACACAAACTGCTCCTTCTGTAGAGAAGACAGACACTTTATTTGCTTGTGTTCAAAGGTTAATGAGTTCATTTGTAACAGAAAGTGTATCCAGAACACATTCAGAAAGGTTGTTCTCCCTAACAGATTGTTTGTTCTGTCAACAATCTAAGGCTGACTACTCATGAATTGTTTTGACTAGTATCATACAACCAACCCCAGAAAGTGCACCCAAGTCTCCCAAGACATACAGGACACACTACTACATATAGTGTCCCTCCTTGAAATTGTAAAGCTAGTACTAGTATCCTAGACATTGTTTACTGTTCCAGCCACATATATTGAAGAAGTCTTAGAAGCAGAATACAAGGTTGAAAGACTTGAAGTCTTACTCAGAGAGGTAAAGAAGAAAGTTGCTACTAGCAAGAAGCTCAAGTTTGACAGAGTAAAGGTTCTAAGGTGTAGAACAACAAGTGTTCTGAAGAAGAAGGACAAGGAACCTAAGCTAGAACCAAAGCCTGTACCACCTGCCAAAGTAAGCCAGGCCCTGAAGCATGATGAATTAAAGCACACTAACAAGCCTACTGCTAGACTACTACTAGAACCACATCAGTACTGTAATCTCTCTCCTATTAAAGACCCTGTCATTGTCCAGCAGATAGTCTCTCATGTTCTAGACTCTAGCATTAGCCTTACCCTAAAGGAGCTGTTGTTGATTACACCTAATGTCTGAAAGCAAGTCAAGGAACTGTCATCTACTAGGCAAGTTCCAAACACCCCCACACACCTTGTCTTGACAGAACCCTTAGAACTAACAACTTCTGAAGATACAATCATAGCTCAAGTCTCACAGTACATGTGGAGCCTAGAGTCAGTTACAGAACAGGCTATACTGTTACATACAGTTAAAGCCATCTTTGAAGATACTAAAGAAATCCACTGTATTCTAGACTAAGGAGCAACACTCTGTATCATTTGTAAGGATGTATAGAAATGTCTCAGAATCCATCTGCATTCCAATCTCACAATTATGCTTGAAACCACTGACTCTAGACAAGTGCTGATGCTCAGTACTGTTGAGAATGTAAAGATCAATATTGCTAGAGTCAACATCACCCTCTAAGCTCAAGTTGTTTGTTAAGCCCTGTTTGAGGCACTCCTAGGCCAACCATTCTTTGCTATCACAGAATGCAAAACAAAGGACTTTATTAACAGTAACCAATCTATAACACTATTAGATCCTTCAGATTGTTAACAGAAGTGCTGAGTTATGACCAGAACACAATCTGTTCTGTAGAAACATAACAAACAAGGATTTGTAGTAATCACTGATCTCTCAACTCCTATATTAGTCAATCAGCCCCTCAGTGTTCAGGACAAACAGTGTTCTGATTCGAGTTCCAATACTACTAAAGCTGTAATTCCTAACACACACACACCATTCTACAATAGACACACACTAGTCTCTACTATAGTCAATCTGCTCCTTGGTTGTCCAGTCACCCTGTCACCTGCCCTAGGATTAGACCCTTTTGTTCTATACACACCTGACAGTCCTGGAGAAAACATATTTGCATACAAGAAGGTAGCAAAGAAGGTTAGACCAGTTGCCAGAACTCTCCTAGAAGAGTTTCAGATTGTTCAACAGAAGTATCCTGATCTGTTGAAGAACATGCCAGAACTACTACTGTACCCCAAGCTGTTTGTTCTAACACACTGTTTCACACAAGAATGTATGGAAGCTCTTGACATTAATCCATACAACTTCCTCTGGCCAGAAGAGTGCCAGCTTTTGATCAACCTGATTTCAATGTATGAGAACACCTTTGCCTGGAACAAGCTCAAGAAAGGCACCCTGGACCCAGAATACTTTGATCTGATTTTGATTCTGACTGTTCTGCATATTCCATAGGTACAAAGGAACATCCAGATTCCACAGGGAAACCTCAACACAGTTGTGAAAATTCTCAAAGACAAAATTGTCACCAGAGTTTATGAGCTGTCAAACTCATCTTACTGTTCCTAATAGTTTACCATAGTAAAGAAAGACAGAAAGTCTCTGTGCCTGGTCTACAACCTCCAGGAACTCAACTGAGTTTCAATCTGAGACTCATCTGTACCTCCAATGATTGAACAGGTTGTTGAATCCTTCTCTGGAAGGGCCATTTACTCTGTGCTAGATCTCTTTGTTACCTTCAACCAACACTCTCTCAATAAACACTCTTACAATCTTACAATGTTTCAGACACTACTTGGAACGTTCCAACTTACTGTTATTCTGATGGGTTATACTAATTCTTTTCAAATTATGTATAGTGATATTACTTTTATTTTACAGGACAAAATTCCTAATACAGTACAACCCTACACTAATAATGTCTATGTCAAAGGCAGAACTACAAGATACAAACTTCTGGACAGAATGTACAAAACTGTTCCCAGAAACCCTGGTATCTGATGATTTGTATAGAAACACACTCACAACCTAAACTGTGTCATACAGTAAGTCAAAGCAGTCCACAGAACGTTCTCCAGTCTGAAGCTGTGTGTGTTCTGACTGTATGCAACTGTCTTAGGTCATAAGTGTACCTATACTGGAAGGGAGCCAGATGATTCAAAAGTCCAGAAAATCTGTGACTAGCCTGCATGTCAATCCATCTCTAAAGTTAGAGGATTCCTTAGAACTGTAGGTGTCCTCTACATGTTTATTCGAAATTTTGCTCAGCTTACTAGACTACTTACACATTTGACTAAGCACAATGTTCTGTTTGAGTTCTGTTCAGAACACATGGTAGTGATAGACAAACTCAAAGACACTGTTATTAATAGCCCTGCCTTATGTACTATTGACTATGAGTTAGACATGGAGGTTATTGTTACTGTGGACTCATCTATTATTAGTGTAGGATTCTATCTTGGACAAGAACACCTTGACAGTCATTGTCAAATCAACCAATTTGGATCAATTAACTAGAACAAAGCACAATCCTAATACTCTCAAGCTAAGATCAAACTCTTTGGATTGTTCTACACACTCTGTGCCCTACAAATTCACCTTATTAGAGTAAGGAAGTTAGTAGTGGAAATGGATGCTGTCTATGTTAAGGGTATGATAAATAACCCAGACCTACAGCCAAATGCTACAATCAACAGATGGATTGCCAGAATCCTACTGTTCAACTTTAAGTTCTGACACATTCCAGCCCTACAGTTTGCTTGTACTAACAGACTGTCTCAACGTCTGTATGCTAAAGCCAACCCAGTAGAAGAAGATGACTTTGAGGAATGGATTGACCAAGCTTACACCTTCTGTTACAGTTCTGTGTTCACTGTTCCAAACAATACCAAACCTTCTAAGACATTTCTAACAACTGATTGTGTGTGTACTAGAGAATATTGTCTCAGACAAGTTAAGACCTTCCTGGAAACATGCCTCTGACTGCCTAGGATGGAAAATCACAAATTCACCACCTTTGTTTACTATACAACCACTTTCTTTGTCAAGACTGGCCAACTGTAGCAGAAAACCCAGAACAGCAACTACCAACTTGTAATAGAACCTGACTAACAATAGAATCTTGTCAAGACTGTACATGACAATCTCAGACATAAAGGAGTCTACTCTGTCCAGGCTAAACTTCTTGACTGCTTCTAGTAGCCTAGCCTCAGACCTGACATCAAGTACTACATCTGCACCTGCTACAAATGCTAACTCTGTTAGACAACTCAAATCCTGATCCCTCCCAGCATTCTGAAGATTGCCCTGTTATTTGCTAAGGTACACATTAACACTAAGTTCATGCTGAAAGTAGGAGGGTTCTAATACATTGTTTATACTCAATACACACTCTCTAGCTACCCTAAGTTCTGCTTACTCTGTTCCAAAACTAGACAAAGCATTAGACAATTCATTTTTGAAGATATTCTCTGTCAATTTGGTGCATGCCCAGAACTTGTTACTGACAACAGAACCCTGTTTGTTGCTACACTAGATTGGCTTTACAACCAATACCACATCAATCACATCTGTATTAGCACATACAACTCTCAAACTAATAGTATTATTGAATGCTGCCACTTCAACATACAGGAAGCCCTTATGAAGGCTGCTGAAGGGAATGAACTACAATGGCATGAACACACACATTCTGTCTTTTGGTTGGATTGGATCACAATCTGTCGTGCAACTAGCATGTCCCCTTATTTTATTGTCTATAGTGTTGAACCACTTCTCCTATTTGATATCACAGAAGCAATGTATCTTGCTCTAACACTAGACAAACTCATGACAATGACAGAACTCATTACAACTCAAGCACATCAACTACAGAAACGTCTAGCTGACCTTTAAGCTATCACAGAATGCATCCATACAGACTGGATTGCTTCACTCTAACAATTTGAAGAAATGCACAAACACTCAATCAAAGATTTTAACTTTGAACCCAGTCAACTAGTCCTTATATGCAACTCCAAATCACAAATGGATCTCAGACAAAAAACCAAGCCATACTATCTCAGACCATACATAGTAGTCCATTGTACACAAGGAGGATCCTATATCATAGCTGAACTCAATAGATTGGTCTCCTGTCTTTGTATCACAGTGTTCTGCTTGGTTCTATACTTTGTCTACACTATGCTCTCAATTCCAGTTACACATCTTGTTGAAAACTTTGGTCCAGCTAATGAAATCAATGACACTAACAACCTACTACTGTCAGACAAGCCTTCCAAGGACTCTGACTCTGACTAAAGGCCAATTGTGGCCAACTACTATAGACTTATACATTCCTTACTTTCTTGAATTTGCCTTTTTCTATTAACCCCTTATAATATTCTAGACAACATTCTGATCCTGTTCTACTCTATCTTCTGTTTTTCTTTGATTTTGCTTTTAACTAATTGTAGATTATAGTTAGACTTACACTTTGAACCTGTATGGTTTTCCCTGTAGTATGTTTTTTCCTACTAGGTTTTTTGTACACAGGTTTTTGTCCAGCAGCCCTTAGACCACCTTTGCATTTCTTCAGTCACAACAGTCTCAAAGTCATGTACTGAGAGCTTTGTTCTGTTCTGTTCTGTTCTGTTCTATTCTCATTCTGTTCTCACACTGTTCTTGTTCTATTTTGGTTCTGTTTTTGTTCTGTTTCTTTTTAGTTTTGTTCTGTGCTTGTTCTGTTCTTGTTCCATTCTCATTCTGTTAGTTTGCCTTACTTTCAGTATGCATATGGCCTTGCCTCTGTTGTTTACCTATCAATGCTGAGTCACTCTTATTACCTTACAATTATCACACTTGTGCTTTGGTAACATTACACATTGTTATAAACATACAGAAAATACTATTCAAAACTATAGAGGGGGGATTATATTTGGCTGCTTCTACAGGCAGCTTTTACATTAACTGTCTCACCTACACTGGTTCAGTTGTTCTGAACAGAATGTCTAATTCTGTCCATCCTTCTGTCCATCCTTCCAACATCTCACCTTTGCACCCATCCTAGCCTGTAGCTGCTCCACATCCTGTATTGTTGTATCCAACATTGTACAATAGGTAGCCACCTGCCTTCCAAGGACACAAAGCTTGTGTTTGAGCTCTAGATCCTCTCAGAACTCACTGTTGTCTAACAAGTGTTCTGAGAGTTCACCTAGAAGAATGTTGTCTTCAAAAGCTATTAGTATTGATCTCAGAACAACTTACCCAGATCCTCCAGACACACCCTTGACAGTCTAGCCACAGGGTACAGGTTTGTCACTATTGTCCTCCCCTGCCTTAACTATACATCCCTTACTACCTTACCAGTCTTTGCAAGAGAGTAACAGATCTTACTCTTCTTACATGCTAAGCATACAATTGTCTCACTATACTCTTAAATACACACTATGTGCTAACAGACACAGCTACTACACCTCTGACTCATCAAAGGTGTCAGGCTACTGTCTGGTACTGACTCTGGCACTAGAGAACTGTTCTAGAACTGCAACTTGACCTGCCTGTTTTCAACCTCCTCTACTACCCAGTCTGTCTTGTGAAAGTCTGATACATACAACACAGAATGCCTCCTGCCTGAATATATGTAATCTGTATCTAGATTAAGTGACCAGTAGTAGTCAGTTGAATCATCAATAAGTAAAGAAGGGACTATGTACTGCTTGAGTTGTCCTCCTCATTATTCTGACAGCCTGGTTACACTCCTTGCTACTCACAAAGGAGTGTGTCCAACCTCTTGTTATCCAGCATTTGATCCTGCTTGTGTGCTCAGTACACAGACAACTCACACTCTAGCTCAGAACCTGGCAGAATGTCTGGTTCACCTATAGGAGCACCTGTCTTAGCATCCTAGACAGTGTGCCTAACCACATTAGACAGTCTTAGAACTATAACCTCTACTACCTACTTTGTTGGAGGAGCAATGCTTGGTTTGTTAACAGTCATAACATCTTCATGCCCTTAAAGTGGTTTGCTAATCAGAGCATCCTTGTAGCTACCATACTCTGCATTGATTCACAACACTCATGTTTCAAGTTGAAGCATGAGCTACTGTGGTGCAGCAAGCACAAAGCTGGTCTGTACACTTGATGTAGTGAGTGTATCCTAATCTGACTGTACTGTCTTGTCAGAAGACCCAGAGACAATACAACATCCAAGAACTTACCTACAACTACACCAGTTCTGCCCTCTACTCTGTTGCTACCAATAGCCAATCCACTGTCCTTACATACTACAGTAACTCCTGTGTCCTTTAGGCAAGAGTCTGTACTCAGTTGTAGACCTGATTCACTTCTTGTAACAACAACATGGTTGAAGAAGAAGGACAAACTTGAAAAGAAGTAGAAGATCAAAACATGAAGTGCACCAGTTTGTGAATTTACACCCTCAGGTGTGACTGGGGACAGTCACATTCTAAAACACTCAGGAGATGTCACACTCACACAACATGTATGTTCTGATACATTCTGATTGGAAGGGCTCAGTTGTATCAAAGTTGCATCATCCTCATGTCAGCAATCCTTTGATTACGTCATCATTGCCCACACAATAGTCTTGGTTGCTCAACTCAGACTAGTTGGGTTCTGGACTCTAGTTCTGATTCACAAAGGTAAGACTCTGAGCCTTTGGACAGCTAGTTGATCAATACAAAGGGGACTCAGATCCAGAGTCCTGGATGGGTTGATACAAAGGAGACAGTAGTGGATTTGTTCACAAAGGACTAGTAGCTACAAAGGACTCATAATTTCTATAAATACCCTCATGTAATTTGTACTTTGGAGGAATCAAGTTACTCTCTACTACAACTCTTAGTGTGTAGTTTGACAGTCTCCTCAGTTAACATTCCATCTCACCTTGTCTTGTCTTGTATTACCTTGTTCCAAAGTGTGGCTTTGTTGTTCCACACTACTCTTGTCTTGTTAATTGTCACCTTCAGAACTTGTATGTTCTGCTTGGATCTACCTATTCCTTCTCACTCTTGACCCCTCTTAGTATCTGTACCTTGCAGACTCAACTGACCTCTTCTACCTCAACCAGTACTTGAGATCAACACTAGTATACTTCTTGAAGGGCTCTGTTGCAAATCCTGTGTTGTTAAACTTTTAATAAGTATTACAGGTGTTATAAATTCTAGAATAAGAGTCATAGAAGCTTTACCATATCTTTCTTTTTCTGAAAACCAAAGACTTTCTAATCCACTACTATCTGACTCTGAATCTGATAGTATAGATGGTTTGTGGGAAAACTTCTTTGTCTTGGTTTTCTTCATGCTTCTAATTTGAGAGTATTCTTTTACATTTTTCTCTCTACTTTGGTTCCTTTTCTTTTCCCAACTTTTGCCTAGTAGTTTAATCTTTCCTATACTACTTCTGACTTCTCCTGTTTGATAATTAAACAAAGGTTTTACTTTGTTTAAATAGTCAGATCCTAATAAACACTTATTATTATAAGTGTCCATTATTGCAAATTTGAACCATCCATTACTAATTCCAGTATTTAACCATGCCTAAGCATTATACTTCCATCCTCCTTTATTAATTGTACCATCAGCATTTCTGACAATTACCCTAGGCTTGTTATTCTTTATGAGTTTTAGCTTGAGGGCTTTAGCTATTTTTGGTGATAATGTGCTTAATCCTGCACCTGAATCAAACATAGCCTTAATTGTTGTTTACTGTCCTCTATATGATATAATTGCTTTACAGGTTGGATAGAGTGCTGCTTGTACTGTCTAGTAGATTTTTGTTGGTTGTCTTTTCTTGTTAGTAGTTTTCTTTTACCTTTTTCTCTATACCTGAGTTTAA
>NW_006760388.1:3278357-3285269 GCF_000271605.1 Fomitiporia mediterranea MF3/22
GGTACATACTCCTTCCTGTCCCCTCTCTCTGCTGATGGATTGATCACCCATTAGTAATGATTAGAGGTTAATAATGCTGAGCTAGAGTTCTTACTAAGTAGGACAACAAAGGTAGCCTAGTTGATCTGGCCAATCTCTAGACTTGTGACCAATAGGGTTTTGTATATAAACTACTCAGTCCTAAGTCTTGAGTTAAGCTTTTCCAAACTTAGTTATTGTATTTTACAATTCCTAACAATTCTCTTCAGAACAAGTAGTAGTTTATTAGAGAACATTCTAAGTACTAACTCTAGGTCCTTGTCCTCTTAGCTCCCTTCTCAGGATCCTCTCAGATCTGAATAATAGCTCTAGTAAACAGTAAATATACTAGTTTGTGTATTAATAAGGCTTTTGTGTAGGAACACTACCTCCCTACTTAACATGTTCTACTTCTAATCCTAGTATACAATATAGACAGAACCCTAAACTAGAATGGTTGAATTACTAAGTTTGTCCAACTACAGATAACTATTTAGAATTATAAGGAAAGTATTAAGTTCAGAGTCACTAACCTTAGAAAGACAGACATCTTTATTGAATTCAAATGGCTTAAGGCTTACAATCCTACTATTAACTAGTTAGAGTAGACACTTGTATTCAATTAGTGTCCCAAGTCTTATAGCTACCTTATACTACTGTTCTGAGTAGATACAGACACTTCTAATATTACTAACAGTTCTAATAAAGGTGACTAATTGTTCTTCTTTGACTAGGATAAATATGTTAACACATATTCTAGTCAAGGCAGAACAGAGTCAATCTAAAGAATGTCTGAGACAGAACCAGTCTAGAACCCTCTCAAAACAACTCTACTCTAGAACACACATAGACCTAGCCTACTGGATTTTGTCTGAGAGTTCTCTAAAGTCTTTAGTAAAAAGGAATTTGACTAGCTTCCTACACACTGTCCTTAGGACTATGTAATTGAATTGACTAAGAGTTTCTAACCTAAGGATTGTAAGGTCTACCTACTTAACAGAGATGAGTAGGAGGCACTTAACAAGTTCCTTTAGGAAAATCTTTAGAACAGTCAGATCTGACCCTCAAAGTCCTTTATAGCCTCCCCTTTCTTCTTTGTCAAAAAGAAAGATAGGAAGCTCTACCTAGTTCAGAATTATTGTTGTCTTAATGAGAGTACTGTTAAAAACAAGTACCTGCTTCCCTTAATTCAGGAGCTCATTAATAAGATACATACATTCAGGGTTTTTACTAAGCTAGACATTTGATAGGGATACAATAATATTTGGATCCAAGACAGAGATGAGTGGAAGACTGTGTTCTAAACCAATTGTAGATTGTACAAACCAACTATAATGTTCTTTAGACTAACCAACTTGCCTGTAACATTCTAGTCATTTATGAATCACATTCTTACAGATCTGATTGACTCAGAGTATGTTAGTGTGTATCTGGACAACATTCTGATCTTCACCTAAACAGTTGAGCACTATTACTGACTGATCCAAGTAGTTCTACAATAGCTCTAAGATAATAAACTGTTCCTCTAAGAAGTAAAGTACTCTTTTGTACAGGAGTCAGTAGATTATCTAGGCTTTGTAATTAGTAGAGGAGAGGTCTGTATGGATCTGGCAAAGGTAGCTACAGTTTGAAACTAGCTACAATCTTAGAACCTGAAACAGGTCTAAGTATTTCTTAGGTTTACAAACTACTACTAATGCTTTATTTAAGGCTTTAGTACTATTGTCTGACCCCTTTACAATCTTACTAGCAAAGACATTCCTTAGTAATAGAATGATTAGTAGCAGTCTGTGTTTGAGTCTCTTAAGTAGGCCATTACTAGTAAGCCTGTATTAGTAGTTCTGACAGTTGTAGACAAGTTCTGAGTTAAAGTCAACTCTTCCAACTTTGCAAATAGAGTAGTACTGTCCTAGTTCATTAACAGAAAGTAGTGTCTGATAGTGTTCTGATTAGAATCCCTCTCTGTAACAGAACAGAACTACTCTATCTATAATAAGGAACTCCTCACAATTGTCTGTTCTCTAGAGGAGTAGTGTTAATATCTCCTCAATACTGTACAGAAGTTTAAGATTTAGAGTGATTACCTTAATCTCTAGTACTTCCAGGCACCTCAGAAGCTCAACTACTGTTAAGTCTACTAGATGTTAGAACTGTAGGACTATGACTTTGTACTAACCTATAAACCTGGAACACAAATGACAAAAGCTAATTTACTCTTAAGACAAGTAGGTTATAAAAGAGGAGAGAATAATAACAAAAACCTTGTTCTCCTAGACAATTCCTGTTTTGTGTTCAAGACAATCTGAGAGATCTGACTTGAATCTAAGAATGTTGACTTTGTTACCTACATACAGTAAGCTCTAAGACACATATAGGACCAGGTTGTAGTAAAGCAGTTAGAGAAGTAGGCTAGGGATTAGGAGGAGGATAAGGATGGATAGGTTTACTAGGAAGGCTGACTGTACATTCTAAAGGATTGAAAGCTACAGAAGGACATTGTCTAAGCTCATTATAACAATCTGACTGTAGGACATTCAGGCTGACACAAAATGTAGGAACTCATTACTTGAAACTACTAGTGGCCAGGAATGTAGAGGGAAATCCTAAAGTACATAACTAGTTATAATACATACTAACAGACTAAGGCCTACCAGACAAGGGTTTAGACTCCTCTACATCTGTATTGAATTCTAGATCACTCTTAGGAAGAAGTCTCAGTAGACCTGATTAGTAAGCTACCCAAGTCTCAGGGTTACAACACTATCTGTGTAATTGTTAACTAATTCTCTAAACAAGTCTATACAGTTCTAACCTGAACAGAACTCACTTCTAAAGGTATAGTATGTATCTATTAGAATCATGTCTTCCAGTTGTACAGACTCTCTCAGAAGCTCATTCATGATTGTAGACTACAATTCAAGTCAAAATTCATACAAGACTTGTATGTACTTCTCAGAATTCAAGGGAACTCTTCTACTACATATTACTTACAGACTGACAGTCAAACTGAGTAAGTTAATTAGGAGATCAAGCTCTACCTCCAGATGTTCATCAATTATCAGTAATCAGATTAGTCTGAATAGTTAACTCTAGCAGAATTTGTACACAATAACTAGTAACACTCTAAAACAGGACAGTCCCTATTCTTCCTCAATCATAAGAGACATTTGTACTAGGAGACAGTTCTAAACTAGAACAGTAGTTCTGAATCCATAACAGACTTTGTAGAACAGATACACAGGACCAGAGAGGACACACAAGCTCTTCTGGAGAAGGTAGTGTAGGTTATAAAGTAGAACTATGATTGGAAGAGGTCTACAGGCAAGGAGTACTAGCCTAGTAACAAAGTTATACTAGAAGCTACTAATCTGACCTTAGATTGCCTAATGAAGAAATTGGACAACAAGTGCTTCAGACCCTTCATCATTGAAAAGAAGGTTAGTACCTCTGTCTACAAACTCCAACTTCTAGTAACATGAAAGTGTATACACCTAGTGTTTAACAAGGTTCTATTGTCTTAGTACTACAATCCTAGTTTTCCTTTACAATAAAGACCCCTACCACCTCTACTAGAACTCATCAGCTCTGAACCAGAATACAAAGTAGAGTACATAGTAGATACTAAGTTACTACACAGAAAACTCAAATTCCTTGTTTACTAGAAAGGGTACCTAGTTGAGGAGTACACTTAGGAACCTGCTAAAAACCTTACCTACACTCTTAAGACAATCTGAGATTTCTATTAGCTTCATCCTAGTACTCTGTACAGACTCAGCCTTACAGATTTCCAAGCCCTACTATTCTAACCTATGTTTGAACTACTAACTAAGTCTAATGTTTACTAATTAGGACAATTGGTTTTAGAGGAGGGGTGATGTTACAGTTCTCTACTCTTGTACTTTCAGTTCTAAGGGTTCTACACCCTTCTGTACCAGAACTCAGGACTTCTGTCCCTCAGAGGTACTGTTTATAGACTATATGTGTACTGACTCTTACTACTACCCTTCCTTACTTTATCATTCTATTCCTTTAACCACCCCTTCATTCTTTGTTCATTCTATAGTCTCTTACCCTTTGTCTATCCCTTCATTCTTTGTACCTTTATCTTTGACCTTCCTTTCTTTCATTCTTTATAGCTTATCATTCTTAGTAGCTCATACTCTCTGAGTACTCTTGTGTAGTTTAGTATATATAAGTATACAAGATTAGACTGGTCCTGTAGTCTTGATCTTGTCTACTCTAAGTAGTCCTGTACTCTTAGACTTACTTTATATACTCTACTCTTATCTTACTCTCTCTCTCTACCCATTCTACAAGTTCTGACTACATTCTAGTACTTGTGTTCTGTATTTCTGTTGTGTAGGATAGTTGTAACCTAGGTCCTCTCACTAAGCCTTCAGGTCCCCTCTACACTGTTACTAACAGTACTAGAGAGTGTTAAATGAGCTAATTTGAGCTGTAGGCAAAGCTGTATCTGTATATGTACACTATATACTCTGACTATGTCTTACAATTGAAGGTGTAGTAAACTGAACTGTTAACTAAGGAGTGTATTCCTAGAGTGTTCTGGCTTAAAGGGAGAGCTGTGTCTGTAAGACAGGTTTAGATTAGTAAGTAGTAACAAGTAAGAAAAGATGGATACACTGTAACAGTGTGTAGTGAGTGTGAGTAGTGTATACAGATTGAGATCTAGAGTATTAAATGAGTAGGTTTAGACTGTAGACAAAATTGTGTCTGTGTACATGTACTCTATTGTCTATCTATAGTATCTAATAAAAGGTATAGTAAACTGAGTCATTAATTGTAAGGTGTATCTCTAGAACATTCTGGCTTAAAGGGAGAAGGTAATGTGTAAGGTGTAGACAGACTCAGCTTAGAAAGGGTGAGTAGTAGCTACTACTTCTGTTATTTGAAATAGTGTTATAAACAGTACTAGAGAATGTAAAAGTATACAGTGTGAGTCTATTAAGGATATTAAGTATAGAATGGTAGGGTGAGGAAGGAGAGTACATACAGAGTCAGAGAGAGGATTATACCTTAGGAGTAATCTAACATAAACATTGTTACAAGTGTGTTTGTATGTGCTTGTTAATTGTTGCTTGTACTACAGAGTAGGAAGAAGAACATAAATACATAGAATTATTAAAGAAGTTGTTTAGTATTAGTTAACAATACAGAAGTGTGAATGTAAATGTAAAAAGGAAGAGGAATGTGAAAAAAAGGAGGACAACAAAGGAGAGGTAGAGTAAGAGGCAGAGTAAGGAGCAGAAGGGATAGAAGGGAGACAAAAAGTTAGGAGGAGAGGGATGAGTAACTATTGTACAGACTATTATAAAGGGACTAGCTACTTACACTTTATGTTGAAGGACAGTATAGTCAACTTAGTAGTATTAGTGTAGAATCTGAGACTCAGTGTGAGCATTATAACAGTAGATTAGAGAGACAAGTGTAGTAATGTTTATTACCTATGTTGTAGTAGGCAGAGTGTCTGTTAGTAGAACACTTACAAGTAGAGGACTTGACTAGACTCAGAGAACAGAAGTAACAATATAGTGTTAGAGGCAAAGAGTTAGGGAGATAGTAAAGGTAGGATGTAAAGGAGTGACAAAGAGAAATGTATTATTATATACTCTCAATCTTTAGCAGTTGATTACATAAGCAACCATAATATTAGTTATCAACTGATAGAACATTTCAATTCAATTATTGTATTTAGGTATAAAATAAAATTATTAATCTACTTTGTAATATAGTAAAAAGTAATATGACATGTATATAGCTTTCTAAACACACTAATATAATTATTACAAGTAGATGAAATATTTTTTACAAATATTGTAAACTATTTGTATAATTAGTCTAAGTATAATATACATATTATATACTTATAGTATACTTTTATTAAGATAATAATAATATAACAAGTGCTCTTACACTATTATATATATTAATATACCTTTTACATAAATTATAAGGTAATAATAGTTATTGTTACATTATTATATTATAAATATAATTCTTTCTTTGAAATTATAATAAAAATGTAATACAAGTATAATACTTGTAATAGATTGTATTCATCCATAACACTTACTTAGCCTTTATATACATTAACATGTCTTATACAAACTTTACAATTGATTTGCAAGTCTTGTAATTACTTTACAATATACATACAATACTTATGTTACTTTATAAAGTCTACAATATATTATAAGAAATACAACTTTTTCCTGATGACAGAGGAGGACAATGGAGGAGAGACAACACAAGTAGTAGAGTAAGGAGTAAGGAGTAGGAGGGATAGAAGGGAGACAAAAAGTTGAGAGGAGAAGAGTGAGTAACTATTGTACAAGTTATTATGAAGTAGACTAGCTACTTATACTTTACAATAAAGGACAGTGTAGCCAGCTCAGTCATGTTGTTACAGGATCTGAGGCTCAGTACAGGCATTATAGTAGCAGATTAGAGAGATAAATACAGTAATGTTTATTGTCTAAGTAATTACAGACAGTGTGCCTGTTAGAGAGTACTTGTAGACAGAGGACTAGGCTAGAGAGAACAAGAGTAACAACATAGTGTTGAGAGAAGAGGGTTGGGGAGATGGTAGAGGTAGGAGGAAAAGGAGTAATAAGAGTAAGTGTATCATTATATACACTCAATCTTCAGTACTTGATTATGTAATCACTTTAATATATTGTTTAAAAGTAAAACCAAATTATTTTATAAGTCTGACAGAGTGATTATTATTATTATTAATATATATAATTGTATATTATCTTACTAGAAGTATTGTAATTACTGCCCTTTTCATAAGTATTGTTACACTTGATAATTCATTATTTTTTGTCACAAAAGTAAACAAAACAAAAAATAGCTATTTCTCACTCAATT